>NC_092377.1:115959375-116259375 GCF_030028105.1 Mobula birostris
ACTAAGTGCTCTTTGTCTCTCAAGCTAGTTCTATAAATTGTAACATTTCTGCATGTTAGACAGAGGTCTGATACAAGCCTCCAGAGGGAGAGAAACCCTCTCCTTCTGGTGTGTGGCTCCGCACCTCTCGCTGGCTGAGTTTGAACAAATAAACTGGTGAAAAGGATAAAGTACTTTTTGTGGTGTGGTTATTGGTCCGGCGAATTTAAGTTTACATTGGTGACATTCTCACTTGCCACTAGCAACATCCAGGTGGGAGTGAGCTCTCTGCAACAGGTAGATGATGGCATCTTTTAAATCTACTCCTCAGCTTTTTCCTCCAATCCTGCTGAAGGGTTTCTGCCCGAAATGTCGACTGTATTCTTTTCCATAGATGCTGCCTGGCCTGCCGAGTTCCTCCAGCATTTTGTGTGTACTGCTCGGATTTCCAGTAGCTGCCGATTTTCTCTTTATGGCTAATTTGTTATCCTTCTGAACACCACTCTCCTGCCTTCTTACTGTAACCTTTGGCACCCTTACTAACCAAAAACCTATCAACCTCTGCTTTAAATATACCCAATGACTCGGCCTCCACAGCCATCTGGAAAAAGCTAAATACAGCACAGGTATAAAAGGTATTTTCTACAGCAGAAGAACTGAGCGAGTGACAGTCACAAGTATGATGATAATGAGTCAAAATGTAGAATTCAGATTCCAACAGATATCAAGGAAAACTGGGGTGGCAATGGAATGAGGTTGGTAACAAAGTCCGAAGCAACACATACAAAATGCTGGAGGTCAGGCAGCACCCATGGAAATGAACAAACAGTCGATGTTTCAGGCTGAGACCCTTCTTAAAGGAAAGGGGAAGATGCCAGAATAAAAAGGTGGGGGGAAGGGAAGGAAGACTAGCTAGAAGGTGATAAGTGAAGCCAGGTGGTTGGGAAGAGTGGGCCATAGGAGAAAGGGAAGGAGGAGAGAACTCAGGTAGAGGTGATAGGCAGGTGAGAAGAGGCGAGAGGCCAGAGTGGAGAATAGAAGAAGGAGGAAGAGGGCAGGAAAAAAATTACCGGAAGGAGAAATCAATGTTCATGTTATCAGGTTGGAGGCTCCCTAGACATATACAGTGGTCTCCTTATGGCAAAAGAGGAGGCCAATACATGTCAGAATGGGAATCAGGATAGGAATTTAAATGGTCTACCTACATCAACTGTTTTGTCACTTCCTCAAATAATTCAATCAAGCACGTAAGGCATGACCTGCCCCTCACAAAGCTATGCTGACTATCCCTAATCAAAGTATGCTTGTCCAAATGCTCATAAATCCTGTTACAAAGAATTTTTCTTATCAAATTTTACAACATATGTCAGTGATAATAAACCAGACTCCGAATTCATTTCAGTAGTCTGCTTAACACTGAAGTAAGACTCACTGATGTGTAATTCCTAGGGTTCTTCCTATTACCTTTCTTGAACAAAGAAATAGCATTTGTAACCCTCTAATCTTCTGGTATTACTTTTACGGCCAGTGAGGACACAATGCAACAATCTCTTCGCTTTCCTGTCATAACCTGGGATATATCCTGTTCTGCCTTGGGGACTTATCCATCCAAATGTTTTCCAAAAGTTCTAGTACATTCTCTTTCTTAACGTCAACATGATCTATCATATTAACCTGTTGTATGCTATCAAGGTTCGTCTCACCAGCGAACACTGAAGAAAGTATTCATTATGGAACTCCCCACCTCCTCCGACTCCAGGCATGTTTCCTCTTTGATTTCTGATTCCTCCTAACGTCACTCTCGTAATTCTCCTGTTCTCCGCGTACGCGCAGAACATCAAGGCGTTTTCCTTTATCCTACTTGTCAAAGCTTTCTTCTATCCTCTTCTAGCTCCCGAGTCCATTCATCGGCTCCTTTCTGACAAACCTATAACTCTTTAGAGTCCAGTCTGATCTTTGCTTCTTAAACCTTACATATGATTCCTTCTTCCTCCTGACTTATGTTCCTCTTCTTTTGTCAACCATTGTTGACCCTGCCGTCCTTTCCCTGCCTCAGTGGGACAGGCCTATCCAGAACCCCATGTAAGTGTTCTCTAACAAGCCTCCACCTTTCTTTGTACATTCCCTGATTACATCTGTTCCCAATCTCGAACTCAATTCACCAACTAATTAAGTCGGGGCTGAGTTTATTTTTCGTACTCCCTTACTTCAGACGCTTCAGTTTGAAGCTCGCAACCTCCGTTCCGCTTCCCCGTAACGTCACAGAAAGCCCACGTGGCAGCCTGCGCGAGGGCGGCGGTTGCTGGAAGGCCGCGCCTGCGTAGTCGCCGACTCGAGGAGCCGTCCCACCTCACCGGGATTTGGCAGCGATGGCGTCGGCGAGCGTCGCTATGGCGGGCAGCGAGGCTGGAGGGGCAGCGTTGGCGGCGATGGCAGGCGCTAGGCTGGAGCAGAAGAAGTTCGAGTACTTCTCCTCCATCAGCCCGATGGCGAGGAAGATCATGCTGGAGAAGCAGAAGATCCGGGAGAGGTACGGGCCGCGCTGGGACAGCCTGGCGCCGCGGGAGCAGGAGGACATCATCGACAACTGGATGGTGGAGCCGCAGATCCGCAGCCGCTACAGCCTGCACCGGGTGACCCGAGACGAGATGGTCTGCTACCCTAGGCTGCAG
The DNA here is from genome assembly GCF_030028105.1 of Mobula birostris. Lineage (NCBI taxonomy): Eukaryota > Metazoa > Chordata > Chondrichthyes > Myliobatiformes > Myliobatidae > Mobula > Mobula birostris. The sequence continues at coordinate 115,962,027 of NC_092377.1, forward strand.
CTGCAGACGGGCCAGAAGGTCGTGCACTTCGGAGAAGAGGTAAAAAACACAACCGAAAAGACGGGGCAGTGAGGGAGAGTCTGTGCCGCAGTATTGTCAGCAGTGCTGGTGATCATCCTTTCTCCCCTCCTTCCATGTTAGCTTTTGTCTGCATTTTAAGTATGCCTGAAAACTGTCGATATTCAGATTAGCGGATTTTCATATTTTTCAGTTTTGTATGCCATTCAGACAGATCGTTACATCCGAGTATTCAGACAAAACAGTAACAATGCAGAATAAAGTGTTAGGTGAAAGTGCAAGGGCTAGGTCGAGGTAGATCGAGAGTTCAGGAGTTTGTCATCGTACAAGAGCTTCATTCGACAATCTGTACTTGAGCCTGTGAACGATATACGCAATAGGAATAAATTACAAACAGCGAGGAGTGCAAAGCACGGTTGTGCAAAATGACATTGAGAACGGGTGATTCCTTGCTGCGAGCAATTGGGAGTAAATTAAAAATTTTAAATAACCTGTAGGTGCATTTTTTTTTGTTTAAGTGAAAGTTGTCTCGACCACTTGTCCCTTCTTGTTAACAAATATACTTGGTTACTTTCTCCACGCCATGGCCTCTGGGTTCCTGCCCTGCTCATCTGAAAGTGACCGAAGCAAACAGCTTTGCCGCCCTTCTGGACGGAGACCTCATATTGCAATTGTCAATTCTGCTTTAATACTTGTGCAGGTTAATTTAGAATCTACATTCCCTTGATACCGACATGTTTCTAAGGGGATACTGTATTGCTTTCTCCTGTTCAACTCGCCTAGGCTTTTCTATTTTATATAATTCAAGTCAATCTCTTTGCTGCATTTTTTTATTCCAAAGAAAAGAGCTCCAGCTTTCCCACCATCTTAATTTTATTTTATTTAGCGCAGCCCTTCAAGCAACAACTCTGATTTAGCCCTGACCTAATCACAGGACAGTTTACAATGACCATTTACCCTACCTGGTACATCTTTATAAGACCATAAGATATACGAGCAGAAGTAGGCCATTTGGCCTATCGAGTCTGCTCCGCCATCCAATCATGGGCTGATCCAATTCTTCCAGTCATCCCCACTCCCCTGCCTTCACCCCATACCCTTTGATGCCCTGGCTAATCAAGAACCTAGCTATCTCTGCTTTAGATGCACCCAATGACTTGGCCTCCACAGCCGCTCGTGACAACAAATTCCACAGATTTACCACCTTCTGACTAAAGTAATTTCTCCACATCTCAGTTCTAAATGGATGTCCTTCAATCCTGAAGTCGTGCCCTCTTGCCCTAGAATCCCCTGCCATGGGAAATAACTTGTCTAGATCTAATCTGTTCAGGCCTTTTAACATTTGGAATGTTTCTATGAGATCCCCCCTCATTCTCCTGAACTCCAGGGAATACAGCCCAAGAGCTGCCAGACGTCCTTATACAGTAACCCTTTCATTCCTGGAATCATTCTCGTGAATCTTCTCTGTCATTCTTTATACAGTATGTTGTTCTTCATAAATTCTAAATGATTAGGAAAGGATTAGCTTTATTTGTCACATGCACATCAAAACGTTGAAGCAGTGGAATGCGTCATGACCAACACAGACCGAGCTGTGCTGGGGGCAACCTGCAAGTGCCGCCACGCCTCTGGTTCCAAAGTAGCATGTCCACAACTTACCAATCCCAACCCGCACGTCTCTGGAACATGGTAGGAAATCAGAGCACCCGGAGGAAACCCACGTGGTCATGGGGGAATTGCGCCTCAAATAGCCTCTGACAACCATGTTCAGTTCCTGGCCTCCGTGTGTGGTTCAGTTACTAAGCCCGGCGGAACAGTTTCTAATGACAGGAGAAGGGCAAAGGCAAGTTACTGGCACCTTAAAATCAGTCGCTTCGTGCAGATGGGGCTCGTCAGCTGTGGTTGGCAGCTCACCTAGGAGAAGGAAAACTCCGATCTCAAACCTCTGCTGCCTTGCAGCTATTCCCACTCAGGAGTAAACCCCTAAGGGCAAACTCCAGAGCTGGAGTCCCTAAGGCAGTCCTACGTTGAGTTCAACGCTGTCTGGCAACTCCTGCAATGCTGGTGCCAAACTGTACCGGTCTCTGCCGTTCCTTTGGGTTCATCAGCTACGTGGAGAAGGAAAGCTTGCTACATGGGCAATAACTAGCTCTCCATATTGTACAGATCTGGCTTGCTGGACAGCTAGGACACAACATCCATGGTCAACTGAGTACTGAGGCCTACTACACAACTGTCTTCTACTTTCTGTCAACTACATTTCTTGATTTTCCTGTGAATAGCTGCAAGAAAATTAATCTCAAGGTAGCATATGGTGACATCATTGCACTTTAATAGTAAATTCATTTTGACCTTGACAAATGCATTACAATAAGCAAAACAAATTTGCAAAGCCTCTTTCACTTAATTAAATTGTCAAGTCTCAATCTTTTAAAGTCAATTGCTTTATTTATACAAATCTTTTCTCAACAGTTAGAAATCAGCCAGATAGAAGTAGGAATTCAGCGCCAAAAGATATTGAATTAGGAAATGATTGACTGAGGAAATGAGCAGTGCATAAACGTATCAAGTTGTGCTTGAGTTGAATTGACAGCGGTTTAGCTCAAAGACTCACAAGACAGAGCCATGAATGGGGAGTAAGCAGGAAGGAATGAGGGAAATGCTGAAGCATGACGGAACATAATGCACCTGTTTCACTGTGCAGGTGATTGAGCTGGAAGTACGGGACTGTAAAGCAGGTGGGACGCACAGGAAAAGAACCAGGTTAATACTGATCACATAAAGCACGTCACACACAATAGGTCAGAGCAGACAGCTGGGAGTACGTTGCAATGGCTACAACACAGAGGTAGTGGAGCAAGAAGAATATCAGAACAATGCACTTACACTCTCAGAACCTCAGTGTACAAACCATTCCCCAGCATAGACCACTTGCACTCCCACCATGGGCAGTGTTCCACTTTGCCCCATTCCCATGTGATACTGGCATCTATGGGGGAAGGGGGAATATCGCATTGAAAACTATCAAATAGTGAAAGGTATAGACAGAGAGGATGTGGGGGAGTCTAGAATCAGAGGACACAGCCTCAGAATAGAAGGACGTCCTTCTTATAGAACAGAGATGAGGACGAATTTCTTTAGCCAGGGAGAGATAAATCTGTGGAATTCATTACCTTGGCTGTACAACCAAGTCATTGGGTATATTTATTTATTGAGTTACAGTGCAGAATAGTCCCTTCCGGCCCTTCGAGCTGCGCTGCCCACCAACTCTTGATTTAATCTTAGCCTACTTGTGGGACAATTTATAATGACCAATTGAACTACCAACCGGTAGATCTTTAGACTGTGAAAGGAAACTGGAACACTCGGAGGAAACCCAGAGAGTCCCGGGGAAAAAGCACAAACTACTTACAGACAGTGGTGGGAATTTAACCCAGGTCAGTGGCACTGTAAAGCATTGTGCTAACTACTATTCCACCGCAGCGATCTGTTTTCACTTTGACACGAAAGAGTTGATCAGTGTCAAAAAAAGCCAAATTAAATCCACTGTGATTCAATGTTATAAAACAATAAAACATGAAAATATCCGGGAGGGGAGTGAATACTTTTATGGGCACTGTATGTCTTATGGTTTTATCTTGGGAATAGTAGGTACTTGCCGTCACAGATTCGTAAGTTGTAACACAGTGAGCAAGAGATACAGAATGAGTGACAGGAGCTCAGACCAATAACTAAATTACATGGCTCCACACATGACAGGAAGGGGGCCTTGAGGTTTAAACCTGGTTATGACCGTCTAGTCTTTGTGCACGCATACTCCCTTGGAGAGGGAGTGAAGCTGGGGTTTTTATGCCATGGACCTTTACACTAACCGGAGGGTGGGCGAACAAAATAGGCCGGAGTGTAGTACAAATTAACACAATTGTAGTCAACTCTTCATTAAAGTCAGCAGCCAACATCAGTACACCGAGATTAGGTGGAACATATGCACATCAGTTAAACTCCCGTCACGTGAACTTTAGCCAAAGTGTGCATTACCGCAGGCTGAAAAGCTAAAGTACCACCAATGGGAGAAGCAATTACACCAAGTTATTTTTGAGATGTTGCACCATGAGGAAGAAACTACAGGTGCTGCTTTTATTGACTGTGCTTCAGTTTAAAGATTCCTGTAAGCTTGCAATCAGTTTATTACAGTTTAGAATTGACTTTATTACAATCAGTCTCTGCCCTGGCAGTGACATTTATTTAATGCCACATGCCACAATACTTCTTGTTAGCAGACTTCAGAATATAGAAGGCAAAGAAAATAGATGTGCATAAATCACTTGTTTTATAAGCTACTCTCTCCCTTTTCCTAGCCTCAACCTTAGTTTCAAAAGCATAAGCCATGCCAAGTTCAATAGTAGCATCAAAGCTGCAGTTCTGCATTGGTTACGTGTTAAGGAATGCATCCATTTGAAATGCAGTTTTTCAAAGTGATAGAAAAGTACAGCTCAGAAACAGGTCCATCCAATCAATGCTGAAACCATCCAAACTGCCCACTCACATCAACCCGCACCGGGACCATTGCCCTCCGTACCCCTTAAATCTATATGCCAAGAGGGGGGGAAATATTTCCTGAAGCTGGAGAAATTGTCGTTCACACTATTCAGGTACCAATCCAAACTTTGCTTAAATGCCAAAATTGAGCTTGCATGCACCACTTGAGCTGGCAGCTCGTTCTACAATCTCACGACCTTCTGAGTAAAGAAGTTTCCCCTCAAGTTCCCCTTAAACATTTTCAACTTTCACGTGGACTGAGGGAGGAAACCAGAGCACCTGGAGGAAACCCATGCATTCCATAGGAAGGACATATAGACTCCCTACAGAGTACACTAGGGTTGAATTCTGAACTCCCAACGCCATGAGCTGTAATAGTGTCATGCTACCGTGTAGGTAGAATTGTAATTCTACAACACTGACAACGTCCTTGTCATGCTCCTTGGCAATTTTCTAATGGTGTTACTTGACGTGCAGATATACTTATTTTAAATAATTTATTGCAAATTCTTCAGTTATGTACAGTAACCTGTACAGTTGCAAGAAAAAGTTTCTGAACTGCAATTACCTAGTTCTCTGCATTAATTAGTCATAAAATGTGGTCTGATCTTCATCTAAGTCAGGATAATATTCAAATACAATCTACCTAAACTATTAACACACAAATAGTTGTTTCTTTATTGAACACATTTCTTTATTAAAAACATTGTTTAATCATTCACAGCCCAGGCTGGTAAAAGTATGTGAACCCTTGTATTTAATAACTGGTAGAAGCTCCTTTAGCAGCAATAACCTCCATCAAATGTTTCCTGTAGCTGCTGATCAGACTTGAATGATGACAAAGAGGAATTTTAGACCATTCCACCATACAAAACTGTTTCAGTTCATCAAAATTTCTGGGATATTTGGACAGCCATCTTCAGGTCATGACACAGCAACTCAAATGAGTTAGGGTTTGCACTTTGACTTGGCTATTTCAAAACATACATTTTCTTCTTTTGTTAATTTACTCTCGTATTTCGGATCATTGTGCTGTTGTATTGTCCAACTTCTATTAAGCTTCCGGTGATGGACCGCTATCCTGACGTTCTCCTGTTAAATGTCTTGATACAATTTTGAATTCATTGTTCCCTCAATGATTGCAAGCTGTCCAGGCCCTGAGGCAGCAAAGCAGCCCCAAACCATGATGCTCCTTCCATCATGCTTCACAGTTGGGATGAGTTTTTGGTGTTGGTGTACAGTGCCCTTTTTCCTCCAAACATAGCCGTGTGCATTTCTGCCAAAAAGTTCAACTTTTGTCTCTCATCTGTCCATAGGACGTTGTCCCAGAAACATCGTTCAATATCCAGATGATCTTCCACAAATTTGAAATTACAACAACTTTTTTTTGGAGAGCAGTGGTTTTGTCCATGGTGTCTTTCCACGAACACCATTCTTGTTCAGTGTTTTTCTTATGGTGGACGCATGAACAGAGACTTTAACAAGTTCTAGAGATTTCTGACGGACTTTTAGAAACAGAACACCTACAGCACAATACCCTTTTGTTGTTACCCTTGGGTTCTTTTTCTCCTCCTTCAGCATTCGTTGATTGGAACATCTAACTGCAAATGTAGAAGCACTACCCCAGAGGTTTACATACTATTTTGAGCCTAGACTGTGATTGTTTAAATGGTGTGCTCAGTATTGAAGAGAAGTAGTACATTTGTTAGTGTGTGATTACCTTAGGTGGATTGTGTTTATCTATTATTGTGACTTAGATGGAGATCAGAGCACATTTGATGCGTGATTATGCAGAAAACCAGGTAATTGCAAATGATTCACAAACTTCCTTGCATCTGTATGTGGAACTCCCACAGCAGACAGAAAATACAGTGGAACAAGTGGTTACTTGGAAGGGAAACACTCGCCGGTCCCAAAGGAAGGTGGCAACTATGCACTTTTCGCTGTTTTAGGTGTTGCATCCACAGGTCATTGCCCACCGTGATGCACGGCGCAATTTTCTTACTGATGAGTATGGCCTAGACCATACAACCATAATTGATCGATCAACCGATAACCGATTTATGGACTGACGTACTTCGGTAGGTGGCGTTCCTGAAGTCTCAGTGGTTTTGGACGTTAGCCTCAGTTCGGTACCCTGCACTCCCGAAGTCAGTTATTTCTGTCGTGCCATCGGTGTTGGCTAGACACCTGTACTTGTGCAGACCTCGCATTTCACCAACGGCCGCTGCAAGCCCGTCTGATCGGTTATCAACCCAGCCGAGATGCTGTCACCAACATGGGAGTTTACCCAATTCAACAGCTTTAGTTAGCGAGAGATGGGGCCACCACCATTCAGTTCCGGAGTTCTTTGGGGTCGACTTAGCCACCCGTGGAAGGTGTTAATGGTAGGATCAACGGGGAGGTGTGGCTCACCGTGATGCAGAACCCGGAAAGGCACCACGGCTACATAGCAACCAAACTCATAGTAACCTTGGCGGTGGGGACCAAGTTTTTGCATTAAGAGAGTCATAGTTACTCCCGCCAAATGATATCTGTAATCTGGCAAGTAGGGTACCGTGCACAATTCTGATTTGATGGAGACAGATGTGAGAGTACAGAGGAACTTCGCTGCTGCTGCTGCTACTGTGTGGTCCGGAATCCCTGGAGGAGAAGGCCCCGAATCCTCAGCTTTGCTTGTTTTGGCAGCCGGGGCAAGGTGGAAGGCGCTCAGCAGAGGATGGCACTCGGCAGGGTGTACCGGAGGGGCTGGTCGGAGGCTCAAAGTTTTCCGATGGACGGACTCGGTGTTGGCTGTTGTTGGGTGCTTCCAATGCATCGGCAGTTGTCGGTGCCTGGAGGTTTATGGCAGGGAGTTTCTCCCTTTTCCGGCCTGCTATCGGGGACTCAGGAGTCGATCGGGACTTTGAGACTTTTTTTAAAACAGTGCCCATGGTCTGCTCTTCATCAAATTGTGGTATTGCTTTGCACTGCTGTAACTATATGTTATAATTATATGGTTCTGTCAGTGTTAGTCTTTGGTTTGTCCTGTTTTTCTGTGATAACACTCTGGAGGAACATTATATAATTTCTTAATGCATGCATGCATTTCTAAATGATAATAAATGAGAACTGAGCGTTCTCATAATCTAAATCTAAGTGCTCGAGCTGCTGAAGGGATCAAGAGGAAGGGAAATGATGGCTATGATCCAGAATCAAAACAATCACTTCCAAAATGCCAGGGTTCGTGCAAAAGATGGAAGAGGATCGGATATGATTCATGCTGGAACCAGTTGTAAACATAAGACGAGTTTTAAAGCACTATGAAGGATACATAAGGTGTTCCATTGTAAGGAATCAAAGATCAAGGTTGCTTTGGAGCTTGAGCATTTAAACTGGAATGGGAATACTTCCTTCAGTTACTTGAGGTAACATTCCTTGCAGAAGAGTTAATAGGACTGGGAACAGTATAAGCAAATTAGGCATGGGTTCCTTAAGGTTGTCATGGCTATAGTCGTGAAAAGCTCCCATAACCTATTAAATGCACCCAATTGTGTGCGCCCCAAATAACCTCTGGCAACCAAGTTCAGCTCCTGGCCTTCACATGTGGCTTAGCTACTGAGCCTGGCGGAAACGTTTCTACTGACTGGAGAAGAAACAAAGGCGAGTTACTGGCACTTTAAAACCAGTTCTGGGCAGATGGGGTTTCTCAGCCTCGTTTGGCAGCTCACTTAGCAGGGAAACTGATCTCAAAGCTCCACTACCTTGTGGCTATATGCACGCATAGGGAAGGGTTTGAGAATAAACCTTGAGGAAATATCTGGCAGTCCAATGTTGAGTTCAGTGCTGACTGGCAAACTCCTGTGATGTTACTAGTGCCATACTGTATAGGTCTCTGTATTGGCATGTAGAGGAGGAGCCTGGTGCAGGCGCAACAGCTTGCTCTCCATATTGTACTGCCCTGGCTTGCGTAACGTCAACATCTGGGATGCAACACCCGTGGCCAACCCAGACCACTGAGGGCGAGTTAGTTACATATGTCATGAAAGGTGAGAATGTACATCATGTTTGTTTCTTTCTTTTGTATCTTATTGAGTAGCAAATACATGTAATTAACTCTCTATTTTGTAATCTTAGGATATTACATGGCAAGATGAACATTCGGCTCCATTCTCTTGGGAAACCAAGGTAAACTGCACAATATTCATGGCAAAGTTAGTCACGTTTATCTTTGCTTAAAATATACAGAATTGTTATACTGATGGCATCTGTCTGTCTTGAAAGACAATGGAGTAGCAGAACTGGAGTGATTTCTCCAGAGCACAAGGCTGGGCGGAAGGCGTGGAGACCCTGGAATGCCCAGTCAGCAAGATCCTCCTCTTGGCCTCACTGGTGTAGTCCAAATGAAAGCGAAGCAGTATATTAGGCACCAGTTTGGCTACAGGAGGTGCCCAACAGACATTCAGTGACAGCCAGTCCCTTAGTAATATGAAAACGAAACAATACGTTTGTCACCAGCTAGGCTGCTGGGCGGATATTCATTGACATTCAACCCCTTGGTAATATGAAAGTGAAGCAGTATGTTTCACACCAGTTTAGCTGCCGGAAACACGTTCATTGATGTCCAACTCCCTTAGGCCCTTCACTCCGGATTTGCTGTCTGGGTTTACTCCTGTAGCCTTTGTCTCTCCTGAGGCTATCCACAAGGCATTGAGGCAATTTACCAATAGCTGGGGATCTAGTTTGCAAACCGGTGGGCCTGCATGCTATGTATGCAGAGGCCAGACCTCCTCCCTGTCCTTTGTAATTCATCCTGAGTCCAGAAGCTGTTCAGTTTCCATGTGTCATGAGGTGACACTACATGAAGCTGGCTGTTGGAGAGGTTATGGACCGGCAGGGAGAGTCTTAAGCATTCAGCTCTCCTTTTTGCAAGACTGCTAGCCAGCAGTGGAAGCTGAAAGTGAGAGCGACAAGCATTAACCACTTACACTACCACTCTACAACCATTTGATATACAACTTTTTTATACTGAAGTTATAAAATAATCACCTGTATGTATAGTAAATATTACATTTTGCCTTTTTGAGCAGGGCAAATTTCCAATTCACATTTAGAAAAAGATACAGTATACGGTAAAATTCAGATAATCTATTCTGCAGTTGTACAGCACCTGGATCACCACTTGTCATTCCACCACTTATCTCCCTAACTGATTAAGATCTCTTTGTAATTGATTGTAACCAGCTTCACTATCAACAAAGCCCGCTAATTTAGTACTGTGAACAACTGAGTAGCAGGAGTAGATGGAATTGAGGAGTTGAAGTTACAATTAGATTAGCTACAATCTTCATAAAAGATTGAGCAGGCTTCAGAAACCAAGGTTCCCCAAGTTTATATATTTGTGTGCCTGGGCAAACGCAGGGTATCAATTCACCAACTTCTTCTGTGTTTCAGATTTGTAAGGGAGATGTTATTAACTTGGTCAGAGGAAACTCAGATTTTATAGTTCTTTTCACTGGCTTCATTTGCTTTTGAGATTTTCATGTGAATTGTCAATAAAATGTGTTTCAGTTGTAAGAATTAGGCATCCCTGAGTCGTGGCTGAAAGAAAGTCATAGGAGCTTAATATGAAAGGATGTACTTTGTATCAAAAGGACAGGTAGGAAGGCATAGGTGGTGATGTGCCTCTGTTGGTAAGAAATGGAATTACATCTTTTTAAAAAATTTTTTAAAAATACTGTATTTTCAAAATTTTCAAAAAACAGTAAAATCAACAAAAACATAAGCTCAGACGTGTAAAAATAAAATAAGCAAAAAAAAAGGGAACATAACATTAGAGGGATGCCCGTTGTACAGAGTGCTCAAAATTGCTAAACATTAAGTCTCGAATGAGGGCCGTGAGAGATTAGCTGGGGGGGTGGGGGGGAATTGTTCATCCACCCCCGGCCTCGTCTAGGTAGGCAAGAAATGGATCCCAGGTAGCTGAAAATTTTATAATTGAATTGGTTCTCAACAACCTGAGTCTCTCCATCTGTATGACTGAGATCATGTCAGCCATCCATCTCTGGAAGGAAGTGGGAGAGGGTGATTTCCATTCCCTCAAGCTAAGTCCTTTGGCGACAGTCATCCCCAGCATCAGAGACTGTTGTATGGCTGTAGGGAAGCATAGAGTAGATTGTGAACAGCCAAAGGTGGCCAGACCAGCTTCCAAAGGGAAGGATCTTTTATAGGCCTTTGAGTACCAGTCAAATATTTTGGACCAAAACCCAGTCAGTGAAGGGCAAAACCAAAAGGTGTGTGACATCATGCCCGCTGTCCCTTGACATCTATCACACATTGGCGAGACAGAAGGATAAATCCTGTGCAACCTGAGTTTAGAATAGTGAAGACGGTGGACAACTTTAAACTGGATCAGTTGGTGTCTGCTGTTAACAGAGCAAGCCTGTATCATAGACAAACTCTGTGTGTGTCAGGGAGCAGGAATGAGTGCATTTGCTATCGCAAAGGAAAAAGTGCATGCTAGGCAAACTGGAAGGTGCTCATGTCGATAAGTCACCTGGACCAGATGGACTCAATCCTAGAGTCCTGAGAGAGGTTGCTAAGGAGATAGCAGATGCATTGGTCACGACCTTTCAAGAATCAATTGATTCTGGCATGGTTCAGGAGGGCTGTAAAATTACAAATCTCACTCCACTCTTTAACAGGGAGGAAGGCAATAGGAAAGAAATTATACTCCAGTTAGCCTGAACTCAATGGTTGGGAAAGTGTTGGAATCCATTATTAAGGATGAGGTTTCGGGGTACTTGGAGTCTAATGATAAAATATGTCAAAGTCAGCATGGTTTCTGTAAAGGAAATCTTGCTTGACAAATCAGAACTCTTCGAGGAAGTAACAAACAGGGTGGACAAAGGAGAGGCAGTGGATGTCATTTATTTGGATTTTCAGAAGGAATTTGATAAGCAAGATAAAATCCTCTGTCATTACAAGAAGAATACTGGCTTGAATAGAGGAATGGCTGACAGACAGGAGATAGCAAGTGGGAATAAAGGAGCCTTCTTTGGTTGTCGGTGACTAGTGGTGTTCCTCAGGGGTCAGTATTAGGATTGCTACTTTTCCCATTATTTGTCAGTGATTTAGATAATGGAATTGATGGCTTTGTGGCAAAGTTTGCGGGTGATTCAAAGATAGATGGAGGGGTAGGTAGTGCTGAGGAAGCAATGTGATTGCAGCAGGACTTAGACAAATTGGAAGAATGGGCAAAGAAGTGGTAGATGGAATAGTGTTGGGAAATGTATGATAATGCATTTTGGTAAAAGAAACAATAGTGCAACTATTATCTAAATGGGGAGAAGGTTTAAACATCAGAGGTTCAGAGGGACTTAGGAATCCTTGTGCAAGACTCCCAGAAGGTTAATTTACGGGTTGAGTCTGTCATCATGGCTATCCCTCGAGGTCGAGGATGATGGTCTTCGTTCTGAAGAAGTGGCCGACAGAGCGAAGATGCCTGTGTGTGTATTTGTTTAACGTGTGCTTGATGTTGCACTCCAAGAAGCACACGATACTTCACAAATCGACCAACTGATTCCAATGGTATGGAAACCATGACGATTGGAGCTGATGGATTTGTTGCAGCCTTCATCTGCCTTCACAGCTGTTGAGTTCGAAGTAACTTCGTCCGTCTGTTCCACCATTAAGGTCTTGGTTGGGTTGTTTTTTGTCAGGGACCTCACCCTCGACCTTACCACCATGGGTGACCCTACCAAGAGCATTGCTCTCGGGATCACAGGACCACAGAAGCTTCTCCATCACGACAAGGTTGAGTCTGTAGTAAAGAAGGTGAATGCAATGCAAATTTCAAAGGGAATAGAATACAAGAACAAAGAAATAATGCTGAGGCGTTATAAAATACTGGTCAGGCTGCATGCGGAGTATTGATCGGAGTATCAAATGATGTGTTGTTATAGGAGAGAGTCCAGAAGAGGTTTACAAGGATTCTGGTAATGAAAGGGTTAACATGTGATGAGAATTTGGCACTCACTGGAATTTAGAAGTATGTTGGGCAGGTGGACGGGGGGTAGTGGTTCTCATTGAAACCTACCGAATGTTTAAAGGACTTAATGAGGTAGGTGTGGAGAGGATGTTTTCCTATGGTGGGCGAACTAGAGGGCACAGCCTCAAAATTGAGGGACAACTCTTTAAAACAGATAGGGAGGAATTTTTTTTAGCCAGAGAGTAGTGAATCTGTGAAATGCTCTGCAATGGATAGTTGTGGAGGCCATGACCATGGGTATATTTAAAGTGAAAATTGATATTTTCCTGATTGGTCAGGGCGTCAAAGGATATGGCGAGAAGGGATGGGGTTGAGTGGGATCTGGGATTAACTCTGATGGAATGGTGGAGCAGACTCGATGGGCTGAATGGCCTGATCCTGCTCCTATGTCTTGCGGTCTAATCACTTTGTTGAATGCGGCACCACAATTATTGCTGCCACCTTGCAGCTCCAGAGAGCAATCCTGACCTTGGGTATATTCTCTGCAGTGTTTGTAAATTTCTTTGTGGATTTCCTTTAGACACTCTGGTTTCTACCTACATCACTATTATGAGCTCGTAGGTTAAATAGCTTCTATAAATAATCCCATTCATCCTGTTTAGTTGCAAAAAGAACTGAAGGGGAATTCAGTGAGGACTAAGAAAGTATTACAGGGTTATTGCAGGAGTAAGTGGAGTGGAACTTGGTCTAATTGGATTGCTGGCATGACACAATGGCTTCAGTTCATAAGAGCAGTCTCTCTGGTTGCTTTTCTAATCACAAGCTACTTGGACAGTGTTTGAGGACGGTAGTTCTATTTACTGTATTTTTCATTGTAATATTTACCAAAGTATTGCAGAAATTTAGATCACAATTACTCTTGCTTTTCTCCTTACCTGGTCATTTTGCTGATGTATCTGTATCCCAAAGTGGGCTCCAGTGGAATAGATTGTGACCTGACTTCAGAGAGCCAGGGAAAGAAAGCACACGGATGTGGAATACACAGTTAGACTGAGTGTAGTTCTACTTGAATTTACAGCACTTGGGACTTTGTTTTCTCCATGTATAGTCATGAGTTCTAACCTTGCCAGTAGCCAGAAGAGAAAAATCTTTGGAAAAGAAAGAATATTTTGGTGCATGAAGATTTTTTTTCTGTACACTTTAAATGAAACATACTTTCCCTTAATTTTGAATACTGTTTTTAATAATTACAGAGTCAGATGGAATTCAGCTTTGCCTCCACCACTGTTGCAGAACCAGTGTCATCAACACAGAGTGATCACCGACAGCCGGGCAAGATATCCCAAGGAAATCACCAACATCATAAAACATCCCAGGGAGGTCAGCCAGTTAAACAGCTGCAGAATGGAAAGACACAAAGTGTAGATTGTCCGGCACAGGTCAAAAAGGAAGAGTCATCATCCTTCTGGAAACTGAGTACTGAAAGATCAAAGCTGGAAGGTGATCACCAATATGTGACTCCAAGTCAGATCAAGTCAATGGAAAAAGGAGAAAAGCCAGTTCCTTCCTACATGAGACAAGAGTCTTTAAAGGAGAAAGAGGAAAATAAATCCGAGAAACCTTGGGTGAAGAAACAGGAGCGAATAATCAACACCAGTGTCTCATCTGTGTTCATTGACTTTGACAGGCCGCGAGTAAGCCAGCCTTCATTTGGTGTGCATGAAGATAATTTGCCTCCTGGCCAAACTGAGAAATCTCCAGTCAAAAAGAATGTTGCAAAGGAATCGGAGGATGAAGAGAGAGATGAATCCTGTGCATCTGATACACCATTTTTCTCACAGGTACACCATGGCAACTTTGTACTGATTATGATTATATCGTTGTGCATCATAGGAGTGCCTGAGTGAACGATAAATTCAAAATAATGCGTTGTTGCTGACTGAGCAAGCTGTTTCTAATGCACATAATAGAAGTGTACAAGAGTGAACAATGCTGACTCTCTTTTGTACCATTTCTCTTCTGGTTCAAGGAGAACATTTACAAACCCCACTTCCAGAAAAGTTGGGATATTTTCCAAAATGCAATAAAAACAAAAATCTGTGATATATTAATTCACATGAACCTTTATTTAACTAACAAAAGTACAAAGAAAAGATTTTCAATCGTTTTACTGACCAACTTAATTGTATTTTGTAAACATATACAAATTTAGAATTTGATGGCTGCAACACACTCAACAAAAGTTGGGACAGAGGCATGTTTACCATTGTGTTACATCACCTTTCCTTTTAATAACACTTTTTATTCATTTTGGAACTGAGAATACTAATTGTAGTAGATTTGCAATTGGAAATTTTGTCCATTCTTGCTTGATGTAAGACTTCAGCTGCTCAACAGTCCGTGGTCTCCGTTGTCTGATTCTCCTCTTCATGATGCACCATACATTTTCAATAGGAGATAGATCTGGACTGGCAGCAGGCCAGTCAAGCACACGCACTCTGGGTCTACAAAGCCACGCTGTTGTAGCCCGTGCAGAATGTGGTCTGGCATTGTCCTGCTGAGATAAGCATGGACGTCCCAGGAAGAGACGTCACCTTGATGGCAACACATGTCTCTCTAAAATCCTAATATACGGCTCAGAGTCAATGGTACCTTCACATACATGCAACTCACCCATACCGTGGGCACTGATGCACCCCCGTACCATCACAGATGCTGGCTTTTGCACCTTTCGCTGATAACAATCTGGATGGTCATTTTCATCTTTGGCATGGAGAACTCGACGCCTGTTTTTTCCCAAAAACTAGCTGAAATGTGGACTCATCTGACCACAGCACACGGTTCCACAGTCTTTCGGTCCATCTGAGATGAGCTCGGGCCCAGAGAACTCGCCGGCATTTCTGCATAGAGTTGATGTATGGCTTCCTCCTTGCGTAATACAGTTTCACGTTGCATTTCTGGATGCAGCGACGGACTGTGTTGAGTGACAATGGTTTTCCGAAGTACTCCCGAGCCCAGGTGGCTCTAATTGTCACAGTAGCATAATGGTTTCTGCGTACTTTTCAATCTTATTTTAACTCTGTTCCAACTTTTGTTGAGTGTGTTGCAACCATCAAATTCTAAATTTGTGTATATTTACAAAATACAATTAAGTTGGTCAGTAAAACAATTGAAAATCTTTTCTTTGTACTTTTGTCAGTTAAATAAAGGTTCAGGTGAATTAACATATCACAGATTTTTGTTTTTATTGCATTTTGGAAAATATCCCAACTTTTCTGGAAATGGGGTTTGTAGATATAAATCATTATATGTTAGAGAAAAAGTACAGCAAGAAGTTGGTAGGAAATTTATAAAAATGGGAAAGACGTGCAGAGCAAATGCAAAATGGAAATTATTTATGCAAATCCATAGTGTTTAGGTCCTTTATAATATTTACTCCTTTGCTCAATATAATGCAGTGTATTTTTTTAAACATTGAAGGAGATTCATAAATGGACATTATTTATCTATTCAAAAGCTCCACAGGGAAATTTTCCAATTACTCAATCGTACTGTGCATGAAGAACTAAGGAATTACAACACAATGGACTTGAAACCAGTAGATTAATTTTCAAAATGGCTTGCCTGAGGAAGGAGAGAGAGCTCTGACTGGGCCCTTTTGCTGCGATTCAACCCACTGCATACCTTTCAGTCTCAATTTTTGTTGGTATCATTTCTTCAGCACTGTATGAGGAAGAACTCTGCCTTGGAAAATCTGTTCTATATAAAATAGACAGAAATTCCATAATCAGTCAGAGGCACACTCACTGTTGATGAGGTTAAAAACCCATTTCCTTTGCTTCAGTTCTGTATGTTCAAGGAGTTGTAAATTAATGGCTCATTGCTCCTTTAATCTGTATGCATTGAAATATGCTGTTTTATTGGAGTAGTGGACTCAACCTTGTTGCTTGTGGTGCAGGTTGCTTTAATATTATTGAAAAAGGTGTATGGGTAGCATACTTTCCTCTGGTAGTCAAAGTGTTGAGTTAAAGAGTCGGGAAGTTATGTTGCAGCATTATAGAACTGTCAGAAGTATTGCATCCAGTTCTGCTAGCTCCATTATAGGAAGAAATGAGGCTTTGGAGAGGCTGCAGAGGAGGTTTACCAGGGTACTTTATATTTTATTGTCACCAAACAATTGGTGCTAGAACGTACAATCATCACAGCGATATTTGATTCTGCGCTTCACACTCCCTGGATTACAAATATTAAATATATTAAAAATAGTTAAAATTAGTAAATATTAAAAATTTAAATTATAAATCATAAATAGATAATAGAAAAATAGGAAGTAAGGTAGTGCAAAAAAACCGAGAGGCAGGTCCGGATATTTGGAGGGTACGGCCCAGATCCGGGTCAGGATCCGTTCAGCAGTCTTATCACAGTTGGAAAGAAGCTGTTCCCAAATCTGGCTGTACAAGTCCTCAAGCTCCTGAACCTCCCGGAGGGAAGAGGGATGAAAAGTGTGTTGGCTGGGTGGGTCGTGTCCTTGATTATCCTGGCAGCACTACTCCGACAGCGTGCGGTGTAAAGTGAGTCCACGGACTGAAGATTGGTTTGTGTGATGTGCTGCGCCGTGTTCACTATCTTCTGCAGCATCTTTCGGTCTTGGACAGGACAACTTCCATACCAGCTTGTGATGCACCCTAGAAGAATGCTTTCTATGGTGCATCTATAAAAAATAGTGGGGGTTTTAGGGGACAGACCAAATTTCTTCAGGTTTTCTCAGGAAGTAAAGGCGCTGGTGGGCTTTCTTGGCAGTGAACTCTGCTTGGTTGGACCAAGTCAGGTCATTTGTGATATTGACCCCAAGGAACTTAAAGCTTTTGACCTATTCCACATGCACACCACCGATGTAAATTGGGTTGTGCGGTCTGCTACCCCTTCTGAAGTCACCAACCAATTCCTTCGTCTTGCTGATGTTGAGGGATAGGTTATTGTCTTCGCACCATGCCACCAAGTTCTTACTTTCCTCTCCGTACTCAAACTCATCATTACCCGAGATACGGCCTACAATTGTTGTGTCATCAGCAAACTTATATATTGAGTTTGATGGAAACTTGGCTACACAATCATGGGTGCACTGTGAGTACAGCAAGGGGCTGAGTACACAGCCTTGTGGGGCACCGGTGCCCAGAGTGATTTTAGAGGAGAGCTTGTCCCCTATTTTTACAGCCTGGGTCCTGTCTGTGAGGAAGCTGAAGATCCAGCTGCAGATCTGAGTGCTAAGGCCCAGGTTCCGGAGCTTAGGAATCAGTTTATTTGGAATGATGGTATTAAAGGCAGAGCTGTAGTCAATGAAAGGGAGCCTTACGTATGCGTCTTTATTCTCCAGGTGCTCTAAGGAGGAATGTAGGGCGAGAGAGATGGCATCTGCCGTTGACCTGTTGCTCCTGTAGGCGAATTGCAAAGCGTCGAGGTTGACCGGTAGGCTGTGGTTGATGTGTCCATAACCAATCTCTCGAAGCACTTCATAGCAATTGATGTCAGAGCCACAGGTCGATAAGTCATTCAGGCATGCCATGTTGCTCTTCTTCGGCACTGGGATTATCGTTGCCTTCTTAAAACACGAGGGGATCTTAGACTGAAGCAAGGAGCAGTTGAAGATGTCAGCAAACACTCCAGCTAGCTTACTTGCACAGGCCCGGAGAACCTGTCCTGGGACTCCATCTGGGCCCGTCGCCTTCCTAGGATTTATCTTCAGGAAGGCCCTTCTAATGTCCTCGGTGACGATGAATCTTGATGCCACCAGGTCCTGTTCATCCGGAGGGAGCTCCTCTTCTGTTCGAATCTTGCGTAGAATACGTTAAGTTCGTCAGGAAGAAAAGTGCCACAGTTATTGATATTCCCAGCCTTTTCTTTGCGCCCAGTGATCTCATTTAGACCCTGTCATAGTCTACTGGCATCCCTTTGGTTAGCCTGGGTTTCCAACTTGGCTCGATATTGCCTCTTGGCGCCCTTAATGGCTTTCCGGAGTTCACGCCTGGATCCCGTGTAGCAACTGGTATCCCCGGACCTAAAAGCCGCAGCTCTAGCCTTTAAAAGGGAGTTGACCTCATAATTCATCCAAGATTTCCTGTTAGGGAATACCCAGATCATCTTGCAAGACACATAGTCCTCCGTGTATTTCTAAATAAAGTCTGTGACAGCTGAGGCATACTCATCAAGGTTAGCTGCCGAGTCCTTGAATACTAACCAGTCCACTGATTCAAAGCAGTCACGGAGGACCTCACCCACTTCTTCCGTCCAACGCGACACTACTTTTGACACCGTGACCTCCCGCTTCAGTTTCTCTTTGTAAGCCAGGGGGAGGAGTACGGCCTGATGGTCCGATTTTCCGAAGTGAGGTCGTGGGACGGAACGGTAGGCATCCTTGACTGCTGTGTAGCAGTGGTCAAGTATATTCGGGCCTCTAGTGGGGCAGGAGACATGTTGGTATAACTTTGGCAGCGCCTTTCTGAGGTTGGCCTGGTTAAAGTCCCCGGCTGTAATGAGCAAAGCCTCCGGATGCCTGGTCTCAAGTCACTGATGTTGGCATACATTATGTTCAGAGCGCACTCCACGTCCACCTGGGGGGGAATGTAGACAGCTGTCAGTATGACCGAGGTGAATTCCCGTGGCAGATAGTAGGGACGACACTTTACCGACAGGTGTTTCAGGTCTGGGCTGCGGGAGCTTGTCAATGCCACTGTGTCCGAGCACCACCCAGTGTTGATCAATAGGCAGACACCACCTCCCCTCGTCTTGCCTGAAGACGCCATGCAGTCCATCCGATGGATCGAAAATCCCTCCAGTCGGATGGCACAGTTGGGGGTGGCAGGGGAGAGTCAGGTCTCGGTGAAACGGAATACACAGCAGTTCTGCATCTCCCTGCAGTAGGTTAAGATCATCCACCTTGTTCTCTATGGCTTGCACATTAGCTAGTAGGATGGTGGGCATAGGGACCCTGAAGCCCCTCAGCTTCAATCTGACCAGCAGCCCAGCTCTTTTCCCATGCTTCCTCGGTTAGTAGTGCATTTTTCCAGGTCTCCATCGATGCAGTGTGTTGTTGTCAGCTCTTTGATGTTGGTGGACACGTCCCACGGGAATCATTCGCCCGGTCGCATCGTCGTGCACTCTGGGTCAGGCCGAGTAACAGGGGAGGCTCTGCTGCCACTTCCAGCTGCCAGGGGCCCACGCTGTCGATTGGGTCGGGCCCCGAAGCCGACCCTTAATCCCGGATGGCAGGGCTCCTTCCTTAAGCTGAGTCACGGTTGTGGAGGCCTCCGCTCCAGTCGAGCCTCGGGCTCGATTTCTGAGGTCGGCGGCGGAGGCCTCACTTCCGACAACTGTGGATGGCCAACGGGGCTTTATGGTGGTCGCTCCGGGGAAGCGTCTGGGGCACCTTGAGGTCTCCACCGTCACTTCTGTGTGGTCGTCTGCTCCAGAGAGGTGCTGGTGGGAATGGGCTGTGTCTCCAAGCGCTCCGGCACGGTAGCAGACCGCAGGTCTCCCGGAACGTGATGGGGCTCGTTGGTCAGGTCCAGGTGCGGTCCGGAATTTAAGAACTAGTTGTGGCGCGGTGGTCTCCATCTGGGTCAGTAGCTTCGCCAGGGTGTTGTTGATCTTGATCTTGCTAAATTGGAGGTTTAGAAGGGTATAGGATAGTGGAGAGGGCAGTTTGCTCAGGAGAGCACGTGCAAAGTTGCCAGTTACCGGCGCCATCTTTAACAATTCTGTTCAAGAGTTGACCGTTACCACTTCATGCTTGCAAGATACATTTGATTATCGGTTTCCAAGGCCTGCAGGAATTATAGACCATCTGAGTACACAGCCTGGCATGGAGGAGCCTCTGAAAGTGACAGCCAGTGTTTATATTCCCTCTCATGGGTGTCTGGTATGTGGTCGTGAAGATGGCCGTATTGTTATTGTTCCAGCCACTCAAACGGCTATTGTCCAGTTACTGCAAGGAGAACACATGCTGAGAAGAGGTTGGCCATCCCACCGAACACTTCGTGGCCATCGAGGCAAAGTGACCTGCCTGTTGTACCCACACCAGGTTGCAACATGCTATAAACAACATTTTCACTCACTCCCATCCTCTCTCAACTCATCTCTCTCCATTAACCCCCCCCCACCTATGCTTTCAGAGGGACTTCCTCTTCAGGAAGGAGAGAATGTAGTCGCTGGCTGAGCTCAGCTTCTGCTTTTGCATCTGGACCTGGGACTGGGTGGTGAGCTGCAGTTTGATGGCGCTCGAGTTGATCTTCAGGGCCATCAGCAGCTCCTTCATGCCCTTCATCTTTTTGCTGTGGAAGGTGACACAGGGACCCGTGGTGGGAGGGGTAGGGGGAAGGGGGGTAGCGGGAGTGGGAGCTGGAGCGGGTGTTGCCTGCTGGGTGGGGGCCGATTGCCGGTGCTCCACCACCTTCTCTGCCTGGAACTTCTTGGCGGGGGGCGGCTCCTCGGCCTTGGACTCGCGGCGGGGGTGCCGGTGCCGGGTGTCCTGCGAGTCATCACTGTGCTGATAGTCGTCCTCATTTTCCTTGGCGTCCTTCACGATGATCGTTACCTTGTGCCGCACCTGGTGTCAGGTCAGGTACTGGCATCTTCCCTCTTTCTTCTCAGTCCTGAAGAAGGGTCTCAGCCTGAAACTTCGACTGTGTTAATTTCCATAGATGCTGATTCCCTTCAGCATTTTGTGTATGTTGCCAGGGTACTGCCTGGATTAGAGGCTATGAGCTGTGTGGAGAGATGGACAAACTAGTATTTTCTCTGAAGCAGTGGAGGCAAAGGAGAGATCTGACAGAAGGTTATGAGAGGCGCAGATAGAATAGACAGCCAATAATTTTTTATACCAAGGTCACAATATCCATTACTGGAGGGCATGCATTTGAGGTGAGTTGGGACAAATTCATTGAACATAGAAATTTACAGCACATTACAAGCCCTTCGGCCCACAATATTGTGCGACCATGTAACCTACTCAAGATACTGCCTAGAATTTCCCTACCATATAGCCCTCTATTTTCCTGAGCTCCATGTACCTATCTAGGAGTCTAAAAAGACCATATTGTATCTGCTTCCACTGCCGCCAGCAACCCATTCCAACTCACTCACCACTCTATGTAAAAAAAAAAAAAACTTACCCCTGACATCTCCTCTGTACCTACTTCCTAGCAGCTTAAAACTATGCCCCCTCATCTTAGCTATTTCAGCCCTGGGAAAAAGCCTCTGGCTATCCACACGATAAATGCCTGTCATCATCTTATACACCTCTATCAGGTCACCTCTCATCCTCCGTTGCTCCAAGGAGAAAAGGCCAAGTACACTCAGCCTATTCTCATAAATGTACACCCTACAAACCAGACAACATTCTTGTAAATCTCCTCTACACTCTAGCTATAGTATCCACATTCTTTCTGTGGTGAGGTGACCAGAACTGAATACAGTACTCCCAAGTGGGGTCTGAACAAGATCTCATATAGCCGTAACATTACCTCATGGCTCTTGAACTCAGTCCCACAGTTGATGAAGGCCATCACACCATACGCTGCCTTAACAATACTGTCAGCCTGCGTAGACACAGACCCCAAATCTCTCAGATCCTCCACACTGCCAATAGTCTTGCCATTTATATTATATTGTCTTCAAATATGACCTACCAAGATTAACCACTTCAGACTTATCTGGGTTGAACTCCATCTGCCACTACTCAGCCCAGCTCTGCATCCTATCGATGCCCCGTTGTAACCTCTGACAACCCTCGACTATCCACAACACCCCCAACCTTTGTGTCATTAGCAAATTTACTAATCCACCCTTATACTTCCTCTTCCAGGTAATTTATAAAAAAATTACAAAGAGGAGGAGTCTTAGGACAGATCCCTGAGGCACAACTCTGGACACTGACCCCCATGCAGAATATGAACCCTCTGCGAGCACCCTTTGCCTTCTGTGGGCAAGCCAATTCTGGATCCACAAAGCAATGACCCCTTGGATCTCATGCCTCCTTACTTTCTGAATGAGCCTTGCATGGGGAACCTTAGCAAATTCCTTACTGAAATCCATATACACTACATCCACTGCTCTACCTTACAATGTGTTTTGTTACATCCTCAAAGAATTCAATCCAGTTCGTAGGGCACGGCCTGCCCTTGACAAAGCCATGCTGATTATCCCTAATCAGATTATATCTCTCCAAATGCTCATAAATCCTGCCTCTCTGGATCTTCTCCAGCAATTTGCCCACCACTGAAGTCAGACTCACTGGTCTATAATTTCCTGGATTATCTCTACTCCCTTTCTTGAATAAAGGAACAACATTTGTAACCCTCCAATCCTCCAGTACTTCTCCCATCCCTATTGATGACGCAAAGATCATCACAAGAGGCTCAGCAATCTTCACAGTAGCCTGGGGTATATCTCATCCGGTCCCGGTGACTTATCTAACTTAATGTTTTTCAAAAGCTCCAACACATCCCTTTTCTTAAAGTCTATGCACTCAAGTGTTTCAGTCCTTTGTAAGTCATCCCCACAATTGCCAAGGTCCTTTTCACTGATGAATACTGAAGCAAAATGTTCATTAAGTACCTCCGCTACCTCCTCCGGCTCCATGCTCAAGTTTCCACTATCGCTCCTGATTGGTCCTATTCTTACACAGCTCATCCTCTTGCTCTTCACATACTTGTAGAATGCCTTGGGGTTGATCTTAACCCTGCTCACCAAGGTCTTCTCATGGCCCTTTCAGGCTCTCTTAATTCCTAACTCCTAATTCCTAATGGCACCTTTCTGGCAACCTTGTAATTTTCTGGAGCTCTAACACTTCCTTTTTTATTGAACCTTTCGTAAGCTTTTCTTAACTAGATTTTCTACATCCATTCTTTAACTCTACCATCTTTTCCCTGCCTTAATGGAACATGCCTATGCAGAACACAATGCAAATGTTCCCTGAATATTTGCCACATTTCTATTGTGCATTTCCTTGAGAACATCTGCTCCCAAGTTCCTGCATAATAGCATATTTCCCCCTACCTCAATTAAGTGTTTGCCCAAATTGTCTGCTCTTATCCCTCTCCAGTGCTACGGTAAAGGAAATAGAGTTGTGATCACAACTTCCAAAATGATCTCCCACTGAGAGATCTGACACCTGACCAGGTTCATTTCCCAATTCCACATCAAGTACAGCCTCTCCTCTGGTTGGCTTATCTACATATTGTGTCAAGAAACTTTCCTGAACACACCTAACAAACTCCACCCCATCTAAACCCCTTGCGCTAAGGAGATGCCAATCAATATTAGGAAGGTTAAAATCTCCCAAATTCAAAGGAGATATGGAAGCATTCTTTTGTTTCTACACAGGGGTACACGAAATTCAGTGAAGTGCGGGTAATCGGCGGGAGTAACTATGTAAGGAGGGGGGCCCATGGGCCAACAAGGAGCTTCTGATGAACATCGGCCGGGACATTTTGACGGTATACACTGACAGGTGTGGTTGTGGAGGAAGTTAAGATAGAAGCCTTTAACAGGCTCTTGGATCATCTTCGCTCTTCTACCCCTCCACTATCAGTTTTATGAATGGACAATGAATCAATGAACACTTAGTATTTTTTTCCTTTTGTGCTATTTACTTATTTTTATATACTTTTTCCAGCTTCTTCCCTTCTGGTATCCGATTTCTGAGTGGACATTGAGTCCATGAATATCACCTCACTACTTTTTATTTCTGTTTTTTGACTACTTATTTAACTATTTAATATAACTATTCAGTTTTTTCTCTTATGTGTTGCATTGTACTGTTGCCGTAAAGTTAACAAATTTTACGACATAGACTGGAGATATTAAACCTGGTGATTAAACCATCGTGGGCTGAAGGGCTTGTTAATGTGCTCTATTCTGATGGCAGGTTTTTCATTTGATACAGTCTAGTGAATGAAATTGATAACTTGGCTGTGGAATAAATATGACTAAATAAAATCACAAGTACTAGAACAAATGTTTATATTCTCTTCTCTCTCTACAGGTTACTATGAGCAGCTCCATTCGAAAGACAGGTTTTGACTTCCTGGACAACTGGTAATTTTCCTGTTGCCTTCAGAATTTCTAACAGCTAAAAAAACTCCCAACGATAAGCTTGGGTCACATTTGGATGAAAGTATTGTTCATATACTCCAGTTAGTCACTTCAATTAGCACTGCATTTTATGTATAATTGCACTTACCAGTATGTATGAAATGAGTTGCTGTCTGTAAAGAGGAAAGATCCTTCTTATAGGTATATGGATATTGAATGAGCTATGCACCTGTCTCCTGTTTTGAGCCTTTCAGTAGCTTGTTTACTAAAACTGTACCTATTACTAGCTAAATGTTAAAACTAGCCACAGGGAAATGTTTTTAAAAAAGTGGAAAACATACTCACTGGGCTGGATTATCACCCACAAGAATGGGGTTTAGATGGTTTAAAGTAGGTTGTTATGTAACCTGATGGTTCAAGCAGACAGGAAGGTGAGCATCTCTGAATGCAGTGGATGGGCTAGAAGACACACTATGTTGTACTCCTGTACCGAGTAAAGTGGCCACTGAGTGATAGAAATCTGCAGGTGAAAGTTCTACCTTTCCTTGCAAATAACATTGTGTATGTGGCTGCCTGTTCAGGTGATTGCCTGTGTTCTCAAAGGAAACATAGCAACTTTAAGAAACAAAAATGTTTGGCTCAACGGGATAAAAGTAAATGAGTATTTACGGCACATATAGGTAATGATTATAAAACAAATTGCTGGAGGAAATGGATAATCAATGTTTGGGGACCCTCTGTCCGGACTGACGAATATTGAATGTCCAGTCCCTTCATGGGTGCTGCCTACTCACTGTGTTCCTCCTGCAGTGTGCAACTTTGTTCCATATTCTAGCATCTGCAGTCTCTTATGTGTCCAAGTATTAAGACATAGAGCAGAATTCTCTTGGCCCATGAAGTCTGCTACGCCATTCCATCATGGCTGATTTATTATCCCTTTTAACCCCATTCTTCTGTCTTCTCCCTATAATCTTTAACACTCTTACTAATGATGGGCCTTTCAACCCACGTTCTAAACAACATTCCCTCTAATTTGTAATGACCATTGTGTGCCAAACTTCAGTGCTGTGCAATTTTTTGCCCAGTAGCCGCATGTTCATGACCTCTCGGTGTAGCCATTTTTAAGTGAATTGGCAGTTCTTTTGTGCATCACTCCCTTCGTTTGCTTCTTTGGAATTTGACGTAGTAGATCACTATTTTCTTCAGTAATAACAGTATAAATAAGCCAGTTCTAAAATCTGCAGACAAATAATCGCAAACTCCACATTGTCGACACCGCCTGCCTCAGGAACCGGGTAAGGATATGTGATTGTGTACAATCGTGAAATATACCTAACATGCCAACAAAGTGGAGGGTGACAGCCTCTACCTGTGCGGTTTTAATTCCTTAGTGCACTAGTAGCAAAAGGTGTGTGGATGCACACACCTTAAAGGCAACGTTGGTTCTAAATATATCCAAACTGATGGCCTCCACAGCTGCCTATGGCATTGAATACCACTGATTCAGCTCCCTCTGGCTAAAGAAATTCTTCCTTGTCTCTGTTGAAAAGGGGCAACCTTCTAGTCTTAGGCTTTGTGCTTTGACCTAGACTCTCCCTCTCCATGTCCATTCTGTCTACTTAAGTTCAAAGCTTACTGCAGTTACATCCAAAGGAACAGCTGTCCCTTTCTAAATTGGTGAAATCTGTGTCATTCCAACAGACGTGTCTTGTTCTTGTATTTACAACAATACTTTTACTCTATTAATTTTGGCACGTTGGATTTTGATGTTTTTAAAAAGTCCAATGAAATGATTAGTGAAACAATTACTGTATGAGGAATATTTGTATTTGGTTTGATGATTCAGATTTTTGTGAGCAAAAGGTCCCACTCCTACTGGAAGTATTATACTACCACCTTATCACTCTATGTTAGTTTTTGAATTGAGATATGAAACACTAACTTCTCAGTAAATTGGGTATTGTATCTTGGTATGCAAAAAAAAAGTGTTATCTTCTACCTTGGGCTCATTCATCTGATAGCTATTGTATGAGAATACGGCTGCTTGGTACAAAGGTAGTTTGAATAGTAAATTTGATTTTTAAAGTAACGGAATTTAATAGCAAAACTCATTATTCATAAGTTGCACATTTTTATAAGAGATAACTACAGTTATGCTTGATTAACTTTTTGCAGCTTTTCATTAAAACACTCGAGTAAAGAAGAACTGCTTCTGTTAAAAATACTATATTTACAAAAATGTGTAATAATAAAACAGTAAAATCCTCAGTTTGCTGAAGTGCTTTCAATATTACACCAAAAATTACAACACTTTGTTCAGTAACATGATTTTAGGAAAATAGAGGGCTATGGGTAGCCCTAGCTAATTTCTAAGGTAAGGACATGCTCGGCACAGCTTTGTGGGCCGAAGGGCCTGTATTGTGCTGTAGGTTTACTGTGTTTCTATTATGACAGCATTTTGAAGCAGTAGCTAAGAAACAACACCCCACCACCTGGCTTCATCCCTCTCCCTTCCTGGTTCTATCCACTTTTCACCCACTGGATCCACTCCATTCCACTCACCTGATGGTTTTTATTGTCACAGCTTTTGGATTCCTATTTATCGTCTCTCAGACTGTCTGTCGTCATTACTTATACATGCATACACACACACACACACACACACACACACACACACCCTCCATCTGCCCTTTTTCTGTATCTGCTTCCACCTATCTCTCAGCTGCCTCTGTCTTCATGTCTTCAAAATCCACCAACACTCTGAGCTTCTGCCCATAATTCTTCACCCCTCTTCACCCCTCTTCACCTACTGGTGCTAATTTCATTCTCTCCCCCCCCACCTCCCCCCATACTGGCTGTCTTCCCTCTCCATTTAATCTTGATGTGGGGTTGCAACCAGAAACAGTGACAATTCTTCCCACCTCCACCCATTCCTCCAACCACAGATACTGTTTAAAAGAACATGGAACACAGAAATTTACAGCACATTAAAGGCCCTTTGGCCCACAATGTTGTGCTGATCATGTAACCTCTAGAAACTGCCTAGAATTTCCCTCCTGCATAGCCCTCTACTTCTCTAGTCTCTTAAAAGACCCTATTGTGTCTGCCTCCACCACCATTGCTAGCAGTGCATTCCATGCACCCACCACTCTGTAAAAAGAACACATAAAACAACAACAACAACTTGCCTCTGACATCCCCCTTGTACCTACACCAAGCACCTTAAAACTATGCCCTCTTATGTTAGCTGTTTCAGCCCTGGGAAAAAGCATCTGGCTATCCACACGATCAAGGCCTCTCATCATCTTGTACACCTTATCAGGTCATCTCTCATCCTCTGTCGTTCCAAGGAAAAAAGGATAAGTTCACTCAACCTATTCTCTTAAGGCAACATCCCCTGCACTCTATAGTATCCACATCCTTCCTGTAGTGAGGTGACCAGAACTGAACACAGTACTCCGAAGTGGGGTCTGAGCAAGGTCTTATATAGTTGTAATATTACCTCTCAGCTCGTGAACTCAATCTCATGTTTGATGAAGGCCATCACACCATACGCCGCATTAACAACACTCAACCTGCGCAGTAGTTTTGAATGTCCTATGAACATGAACCCCAAGATCTTGCTGATCCTCCACACTGCTAAGAGTCTTGCCATTAATATTCTGTCTTCAAATTTGACATACCAAGATAAACCACTTCACACTTATCTGGGTTGATCCCCCTTGTACCTACTTCCAAGCACCATCTGCCACTTCTCAGCCCCGTTCCGCATCCTATCAATGTCCTGCTGTAACTTCTGACAACCCTCTAGACTATCCACAACACCCCCAACCTTTTGTGTCATTAGCAAATTTACTAATTCACTCTTCTACTTCCTCATTTATAAAAATCACAAAGAGGAAGTGTCCCAGAACACATTCCTGCAGAACACCACTGGTCACCATCCTCCATGCAGAATACGAAGCTGCCTTCTGTAGACAAGCCAGTTCTGAATCCACAAAGCAAGGTCTCCTTGGAACCCATGTTTCCTTACTTTCTGAATGAGCCTGGCATGAGGAACCTTATCAAATGCCCTTCTGAAATCCATATATACTACATCCACTGCTCTACCTTCATCAATGTGTTTTGTTACATTCTCAAAGAATTCAGTCAGGCTCGTAAGGCATGACCTGCCTTTGACAAAGCCATGCTGACTATCCCTAATCAGATTATGTCTCTCCAAATGCTCATAAATCCTGCCTCTCAGGATCTTCTCCAACAACTTGCCCACCACTGAAGTAAGACTCACTGGTCTATAATTTTCTGGGTTACCTCCACTCCCTTTCTTGAACAAGAGAACAACACTTACAACCTTCCAGTCCTCTAGTACTTCTCCTGTCCCCATTGATGATGCAGTGATCAAGCTGTTCCTCTAGCTATTGCTTTTTTTTATTCGCTGATTCAAATTTCTGCATTCTCATTTTCAACGCTTGTTATATAATGTAACATATGATGACAAGTTCGTAATTTAAAATATTCTGCAATTATAGCAATGTATTTAGTTATGTAGCGTATTTACGTAGAAAACTATGTTAATGCTGTAGGCCAGCTCTATCATGTATTATGTTGAATATTTCCTTTCTATATTTTGTCTATCACAAAGACTGTAAATTGTTCAAAATTCTGTACTTCAGATGGCATAAGCTTTGCTGAATTATATACTGTATATTGCTGCTTGTGTTGCATAACATTTAAATTATAAACCTAACAATGGTTTTCTGGTTTACTCCAGTGTCTGTTTTCATATCAGCACTCAACACACTGCTGTAGTCATGACACCCATTGATGTTTCAAGTAAAGTTCAAGCTTTGATTTGTATTTTGTTGTATAGATGTTGCTGGAAGGGCAAAATACCTAATTGCCCTGAGCCAGTTAAAACTCAACCATATTGCTCTGGAGTGAGAACCCTAAACAGATGTTTACCAGATATTCTTTCCTAAAGTGAAGCATGAAAAACCCAGTCTCCATAAAGGAGGTACTGTCTAGCAGAATGGTAAGGCTTTGGCAAGAACAGGTGGAGGCAAGGTAAGTAGATAAGTTTATTTCTTATTTAACTCTTGAAAGAATAGGGGGCATATCTGCAAAGACAGTGTTCTGTTCTGGGTGTCAGATGTGGGATTTCCAGGAGACTTCCTACTTTCCCGATGGCCACACCTGCACCAGGTGCAGGCATCGAGATGCAGCTCCTTAGACATCATTAGGGAACTGAACTGCAGCTCGACCTTTGGCTTGTTAGGGAATGTGAAGATGACAGGAGCTTCAGGGAGGTAGTCACTCCAAGGCTGCAGGAGACGATAAATGGGTGACTCAAGAGAGGGAAGGGAAAATGTCAGATAGTGGAGTGCACCATTTTGAGTACTGTTGGGGGATGACGTACCTGGAGGAAGCAACAGTGGCCGTGCCTCTGGCACTGGGTCTGACTCTGTGGCTCAGAACGGTAGGGAACGGAAGAGAATGGCAGCATAATAGGGGACTCTATAGTTAGGGGGACAGATAGGTGATTCTGTGGACTTGGAACAGAAACACAGGTGGTAGTTTGCCTCCCAGTGCCAAGGTCCATGAAGTTTCTGAACGTGTCCACAATATCCTGAAAAGGGAGGGTCAGCCGCTAGAAGTCGTGGTACATATTGGTACCAATGACATAGATGGAGAAAGGAAGGAGGTCTTGAAAACAGAATACATGGAAGGAAGCTGAGATGCAGCACCTCAAGGGTAGCAATCTCAGGATTGCTGCCTGTGCCACGCAACAGTGAGGATAGGAATAGAATGAGGTGGCAGATAAATGTGTAGCTGAAGAATTGGAGCAGGGGACAGGGATACAGATTTCTGGATAATTGGGACCTTTTCTGGGGAAATTGTGAGCTGTACAAAAGATACAGATTCCACTGGAATCCGAGGGGCTCAAAGATCCTTGTGGGCAGGTTTGCTAGAGCTGTTGGGAGCGGTTTAAACTAATATGGGAGGGGGATGGGAACTAGGATGATAGAGCTGAGGATGAGCTAGCAGGTTTATGAGTAGGTGATAGGTGTAATATAAATGTAAGGATGGACAAGCCAATGATTAGGTACAAATGCAGATAAATTGTACTGCAGAAGCAAAATACAAAACTGCAGATGCTGTATTCTTAATAATGTGGATGAACTCATGGCGCAGTTAGAGATTGGTGGGTATGATGCTGTGGGCATCACTGAGTTATGGCTGAAAGAAGGTCAAAGTTGGGAGCTTAATATCAAAGGATATACTTTGTATGAAAAGAACAGGCAGGAAGGCAGTGGTATGACTGTTCGTAAGATAGAATTACATCTTTAGAAAGAGGTGATATAGGGTCAGAGAATCTTTGTTGGTGGAGTTAAGAAACTGCAAGGGTAAAAAAACATGGGAATCATATATAGGCCTCCAAACAATAGCTAAGATGTGGGGTTGAGATTGCAAAGGGAGCTGGAAAAGGCATGAAGTAAGGGTAATGTCACAACTGTAATGGGGGACTTCAGTATGCAAGGGGATTGGGAAAATCAAGTTGGAGTTGGGTCACGAGAGAGAGGGAATTTGTTGAATGCCTACAAGATAGCTTTTTGAACAGCATGTGCTTGATCTTACTTGGGTGGTGTGGGGGGGGGTGCGGAGGCTATCTTAGATTGGGTGTTGTGTAATCCAGATTTTATTACGGAGCTTAAGGTAAAGGAACCCTTAGGAGACAGTGATCATAATATGATTGAATTCATACTGCAGTTTGGGAGGGAGAAGCATAACTCACATGTATCAGTATTGCAGTGGAATAAAGGGAATTTCAGAGGCATGAGAGAGGAGCTTGCCAGGCTGATTGGAGGATACTGATGGGGATGACGGCAAAGCAGAGAAGGCTGAAATTTCTGGGAATAGTTCACGAAGCACAGGATAGGTATGTCCTGCAGAAGTACTCAAATCGCAGGGCTAGGCAATCGTGGCTGACAAGGGAAATTAAGGACTGCATAAAAGCCAAGGAAAAGGCATATAATGTGGCTAGTGAGTGGGAAGTTGGATGATTGGGAAGTTCTTAAAATCTGACAAAAAGCAACTAAAAAAGCCATAAGAAGTGAAAAGATGAAACATGAGAGCAAACTAGCCGATAATATAAAGCAGGGTACTAAAACTTTTTTCAGTTATATGAAGAGTAAAAGGGAGGTGAGAATTGATATTGGACCACTGGAAAATGATGCTGGTGAGATAGATTAGATTATGAGGACACACAGTCCTCTTTTATTGTCATTTAGTAATGCATGCATTAAGAAATGATACAATGTTCCTCTAGAATGATATCACAGAAACACAAGACAAATCAAGACTGAAAGACTGACAAAATCCACGTAATTATGACATATAGTTACAACAGTGCAAAGCAATACCGCAATTTGATAAAGAACAGACCACGGACACGGTAAAAAAAAAAGTCTCCAAGTCTCTTGGAAGCCCCATCATCTCACGCAGACAGTAGAAGGAAAAAAAAAACTCTTGAGCCGACTCTTGAGTCCATCCAAAAACTGAGCCTCCGACCAGCCCTCTGACACCGAGCACCATCTCTGCCGAGTGCTTCGACCCCGGCCCCAGCAACAGGCAGGCAAAGCTGAGGATTTGGGGCCTTCCCTTCCGGAGATTCTCGATCGCACAGTAGCAGCAGCAGCGAAGCAGGCATTTCAGAAGTTTCTCCAGATGTTCCTCCGTGCTTCTCATGTCTCTCCATCAAATCAGGATTGTGCATGGTCCCTACTTAACAAATACGATATCATTTTGGAGCGGCCGCGTGCCCTGCATCGCGCCACCATCTTCTCGCCACATAGTAATTGGGGATAAAGAAATAGCAGATAAACTTAATAAGTACTTTGCATCAGTCTTCACTGTGGAAGACACTAGCAGTGTGCCAGAGCTCCATGAGTGTCAGGAAGCAGGAGTGAGTGCCATTGCTATTACAAAGGAAGAGGTGCACGGCAAACTGAAGGGATGTGGGATCTGGGAATACAGGTACAAAATTCCCTAAAAGTGGTGTCACGGGTAGATCGGGTCATAAAGAGAACTTTTGGTATATTGGCCTTTATTAATCAAAGTATTGAGTATAAGAGCTGGAATGTTATGATGAGGTTGTGTAAGGCATTGGTGAGGCCAAATCTGGAGTATTGTGTTCAGTTTTGGTCACCAAATTACAGGAAGGATATTAATAAGGTTAAAAGAGTGCAGAAAAGGTTTACAAGGATGTTGCCGGGACTTGAGAAACTCAGTTACAGAGAAAGGTTGAATAGGTTAGGACTTTAGTCCCTGGAGCGTAGAAGAATGAGGGGAGATTTGATAGAGGTATATAAAATGACGATGGGTATAGATAGAGTGAATGCAAGCAGGCTTTTTCCACTGAGGCAAGGGGAGAAAAAAAACCAGAGGGCATGGGTTAAGGGTGAAGGAAAAGTTTAAAGGGAACATTAGAGGGAGCTTCTTCACACAGAGAGTGGTGGGAGTGTGGAATGTCTTGCCAGACAAGGTGGTAAATGGGGGTTCTTTTTTTAACATTTAAGAATAAAATTGGACAGTTACATGGATGGGAGGTGTATGGAGGGATATGGTCCGTGTGCAGGTCAGTGGGACTAGGCAGAAAATGGTTCAGCACAGCCAAGAAGGGCCAAAAGGCCTGTTTCTGTGCTGTAGTTTTTCTATGGTTTCTATGTGCTGTTATTAGAGAGAATCCAGAAGTAGTTCATGGTCATAGTCATAGTCATACTTTATTGATTCCAGGGGGAAATTGGTTTTCGTTACAGTTGCACCATAAATAATAAATAGTAATAGAACCATAAATAGTTAAATAGTAATATGTAAATTTTGCCAGTAAAATTATGAAATAAATCCAGGACCAGCCTATCGGCACAGGGTGTCTGACCCTCCAAGGGAGGAGTTGTAAAGTTTGATGGCCACAGACAAGAATGACTTCCTATGACGCTCTGTGCTGCACCTTGGAGGAATGAGTCTCTGGCTGAATGTACTCCTGTGCCCACCCAGTACATTATGTTGTGGATGGGAGACATTGACCAAGATGGCATGCAACTTAGACAGCATCCTCTTTTCAGACACCACCGTGAGAGAGTCCAGTTCCATCCCCACAATATCACTGGCCTTACAAATAAGCTTGTTGATTCTGTTGGTGTCTGCTACCCTCAGCCTGCTGCCCCAGCACACAACAGCAAACATGATAGCACTGGCCACCACAGACTCGTAGAACATCCTCAGCATCGTCCGGCAGATGTTGAAGGATCTCAGTCTCCTCAGGAAATAGAGACGGCATTCACAAGAATGATGCCAGGAAAGAAGGGGTTAATATATGAGGAGCATTTAGTACAGAGTTCCCCAATTAGTTTTCCACAAGGGCCAAATTATGTCAAGCATGCCAAGCCAAGGGCCAAAATGTCCAGGGTTTTTTTTTCTTATTGCACCAGTAAGTTGTTTTATGGGTAGATGTTGTTGTTGTTGCTGCTGTTACCATTATTATTATTATTATTATTAGTAGTAGTAGTAGTAGTAGTAATAATTTAGGCCTGTGATTCTCAAAGCCTATGTTGAAAAAAAGAAAAAAAAATGCACTCTTGAAACAAAATAAGTCCAAAACCAACCACTTAATTATGACTCTAGCTATCACAACTGTCAGCTATCACATTGAGAACTCATCTGGGACTTAAAATACACACACACACACACACACACACACACACACACACACACAGTAAACATGGTAGTCTTCACCACTTTTCTTCCACACAAAGAACACTTCTCTTTCACACAGAGTTTTCCACTGTTTCTGTTCTCTCATTTAATCTATTTGTTCTTTTTAATTAAGCTCTGTAGCATTTGAAGTAGGAAGTGTAGTTATAAATGAAATTATCAGTATTATTATTGTTGTGATATTATTATACTACAATTAGATTAACAAATGGACAAAAATAAATTGATTCATTCACCAATCAGTGAGAGAAGTGACAATGACAGGATGAGGCAATCCTTCTGATATCGGGCCTGTATCTGTTGTGGCAATCCTGAGGCACTGGCCAAGATGTGCGTTGCAGAGTCTGTTTCTGTCCTGGTTCTTGATAGTTCATTGAAGAAAACAATGACTCACATACGTACGTGCAGGGGAACAGTGTGAGTAGGAGCATTGCAATAGCTCTCGTGTTTTTGAATTGAGCTTGGGGAACCATGTTGATCCAAAAGTCACTTCCCCGACGTCCTTGTGTTGTGCTTTGAGTAAATCAGATGTTCCCATTTCCAAGACCTCCATCTGAAGAGTTGCCTCATCTATGGAAGGCACCAGCCTTTTGGCCTCTGCAGTCCACTGACCGTCAGCCGAAACAGAGAACAGCTGTCTCAGGAAGAGGAGGATGTCACCAGAGAGTTTAGGGGAGCTTTCAAATCGTTCCCTGAAGTTTTCTGCCACGCTCGTCATGAAATCTGTCATCACTGGATCCTCCCACATTTCATTCTTCTCACAATGCTCCCGCAGATGTGGAAAGTGCAACTTTCTCCCATGAATGTCTCCAAAAGGTTCAGCTTTGACCGGATAGGTTCAATGTCCACAACATTGTGGTTGTTGCCTTGTAATTGCAGATTAAGTTGATTCAGATGAGACATGATGTCACAGAAAAAAAGAACATGTGCCATCACCTTGTTGACACTTAAAAACCTCTTAAATCCTTGGGCTTTTTGGCTCTGCAGGCTGGATAAAAATGACACAAGCTTATCACGCAGCACCCTCTCCAACACACGGCCTTTGCTCAGCCAGCGATCATCATTATGCAGCAAAAGATCTTTGTGTTCTGCTGACATTTCCTCCAGCAATGCTCTGAAAAGGCGATGTTGCAGACTAGAACTCTCACAAATGAAATTTACCAGTCTCGTCACAGTATCCATTGCCTCTTTCATTTCCCCCACACAGTTTAGCGCACAACACTGATTTGTGAATGTGTTGTCCCAGCATCGACGGAGCCCCATCGGTGACAACGGACACAATTTTGCACACATCTAAGCCGTTCTTCTCAAAGAACTGTGCCAATTCGTTAAAAATTATTTCCCCAGTTGTGCGCCCAGGCAGAGGAAGCAAACAAAGTAGCTCTTCCGGAAAGGTCTTCCCCTCAAAAAATCTTGCGAACACAGATAGCTCTTCCATATCGGTTTGGTCACAGGATGAGTCTATGGCTAGTGATATAGCTTCTGCTTTCTCCAAATTGGTGAGTAGATTGGAAAAACACTCCTCCGCTAAAATTCTACTTTTCTTGTTACCGTGATAGCCGACAACGGCACTGTCTTTAATAGCTCCACAATGGTTTTCTTGGTTTTCTCATCATGTCTTAAAACTTCACCAACCATATCAATTGCACGTTTCAATCAACTGGGCATCGCACGCTCTACGGGGGCGTACATCAAGTGTACCGTGTGGGATGTGGATAAAATAAATTAGAGCAGCACGTGCTTTATTTACATTATGACAGGTGCATTCACGTAAGTGCCAGTGGGTCGGCACGGTCCAGACATTTGGTTCTCGGGGTCCGTCTTTTGGGGTTGTCTGATTTAGTAGCTTTGAGCCTGTACTTGAATTTAGAAGAATGCTTGGGGATCTCATTGAAACCTACTAAATGTTGAAAGGACTAGATAAGGTGGATATGGAGAGTATGTTTCCTCTGGTGGAGGTGGCCAGAACCAGAGGGCATATCCTCAAAATTGAGGGGTGGCCCTTTAGAACAAAGGTAAGGAGGAGTTTTTTTTTAGCCAAAAGGTAGTGAATCTGTGGAATGCTCTGCCACAGACAGCTGTGGAGGCCAAGACCGTGGGTATACTTAAAGTGAAAATCAATAATTTCCTAATTATTCAGGGCATCAAAGGTCATCGTGAGAAGGCAGGTGTATGCGGTTGAGTGGGATACTTGATCAGCCAGGATGGAATGGCAGAGCAGACTTGATGGGCTGAATGGCCGTATTCTGCTCCTATGTCTTGTGGCCTTATGGTCTAAATACTAGAGGATAGAATTAGGCCATTCAGCTCATTGAGTCTGCCCTGCCATTTGATCATGGTTGGTTTATTTTTCCCCTCAAACCCATTGACACCTTTTCTTATCAAGAACTTATGGACTTCTGTTTTAAATATACCCACAGCTGATTATGGCGATGAATTCCACAGATTCACCACCCTCCTCATCTACTCTTTTGTGTAGTCTGAGGCTGTGCCCCCTGTTCCTAGGCTCCCCCACTATTGAAAATATCAGGACCATTTTTGAAATGTTTAGGTTTCGTGGTCACCAA
This sequence comes from Mobula birostris, assembly GCF_030028105.1. Lineage (NCBI taxonomy): Eukaryota > Metazoa > Chordata > Chondrichthyes > Myliobatiformes > Myliobatidae > Mobula > Mobula birostris. Next base: position 115,998,981 of record NC_092377.1, read on the forward strand.
GAACAATACTGAAGCTGAGTTTAATTATATGGTTGATTCCAGGTGGCTATTGGTGATAAAAATCTGGAATGTAAATAGTTATCAAAAGCATTTTTTGACAAATTGTTCTATCAACACCAGTTGCTTTTATCATAACAGCTACTCCTTTTCTCATGCCTAAATCTGTTAAGTTCATTGTATAGGTGCATTTATCAAATGTTTACACTGTTATTGGACTTGGCCATATGTTGATGTTGAACAACACTAATCACAGGCATCCCATTACTTAAACCCTCTACCATCACCCTCCTATTATCAACCTGATTTTGGATCCGAGTTACCAAGTTTCCTGGATCCTTCACATGGCAATAACTTTTGGAGCCATCTTTATCAAAATCCTTACTGAATGGCACATAAATCACATCTACTGTACTGCCTCATCAATACGCTGTTTTTTTGTGTATAGTTTAACAGATTGGTCAGATAAGATCTGTATTCAATAATACTGTGCTGGCCATCTCTGATTAGAACCAGCCGTTCCAAAAAAAAAGTCCTTCAGAATATTTTTCTGGTAAGTTTCCTACTACTACTGTTCGTGGAGCCAGGTCTATCCCACCATCAATGGGACATCCCATCATTCCTAGTGTGATATATTGGCGAGATCAAATTTGTTTGGCAGTTGACCAATAAAAGAAACAATAATCACTTTTATGTATCTTTGCTTTGTGTCTTTAATTGCTTTCCATGACAGGACTGGATGCGGACTTCACCCTTATCACAAAGGATCCTGGAAATACACCTTTACACTGTGAATATCTCTAGCAGAACATGGCAATCCAAATTCCACCCATTTGATGCATGGAATGTGTAGCACTTTGTATTCCATTATAATGGTTCACTCAAGCCTCACCTCACCAGACCAGCCCCCTCCTTTCATTACCTTATCAGCATTCCTCCCTTCCTTTTTGCCTCAAAAGCTTATTGACATCCCCAAATGCATGTGTTGTGTTATTCCTTGTGGTAGCCAGTTCTCCTTATTCATGTCCACTAAGGGTTTTCCACATAGTAAATCCAATACTGATTAGTAAAGAAGAATGTGGCAAACAACAACTGACTTCAAGACTACAGTGCACATGCAGGCAAGAACCTCAAATGTTGGCAGGTACAAAATTCATTTCCCACATAAAATGGGCCAGAGTATTTTTTATATACAGTAAAGCAATCCAAATTATGGCACATCAAAGAGCCTGGATAAAACTTAAGTCAATGACCATCAAGGAGAAAACACTTAGAACATAGAACAGTATAGCACAGGAACAGGGCCTCCAGCCTATAAACATAGACAAGCTACAGCAAATTACAGGCCCTTTGGCCCACAATGTTGTGCCAAACCAATTAAATTAGTGATTAAAGGGCCAACTAAGGCTACATCTACACTACGCCGGATAATTTTGAAAACGCCGGTTTTGAGTAAAAATGACAGGTGTCCACAGTAAGCGTTTTTCAAAATATCTCTGTCCACATCAGACGGATATTTGGGCGAATCTCCTCTACTGAGCATGCACCGGACACACAGAAAACAAGAGGAAAAGGTATACTTGGTGCGCGTTTGTCCAGTTACAGAGTAGAAAAACTTTAAAGGAATTGCTCTTGGCTCTTGCGCAGGAGGACTTAAAACTAAAAAATTACTGGAGCGTATGGAGGCAACCGACAGGGAGTTCACGGACAGTATGACCCGGCTGACGACGAACATTGAAAAACTGACCAACTCTGTTGCATTAATAAAGCACCTTGTTAACTGTATAAAACATGTCTGCATCAGTGTTATCTTGTATTTCCATACAATGTTACTTTAGGCTGTTACACATCTATTGTTAAAGAAGTACTTGCATAAATAGGTAAACCACCTTCATACAAGCAAGGACGGAAAACAGGGCAAAGTGAGTATACTTATTTATTCAGTAAGCTATGGGTCAAAGTATTTGGTGAGCACATTTCTAACTCTTCTAGCTTCAGTCTCGTTGCCGTCTGTTCTGAGATTGTTAGGTTCTGTGAAACACAATCAAATATCGCTGTGATTGTACGCTCTAATATCAATTGTTTGGTGACAATAAGGTAGTAATGATAATAATAATAAAACAATTAAATGCCGCGCTACCGCCATCTGTTCCGGCACGTCATGACAGCGGTTTTAAAAAACTCCGGTTACCCCGTCCACACTGCAAAGGATATTAGGTGTTTTCAGATTTATTCACTCTGGAGAGTTTCTGAAAATCTCCATTTTTGGGGGATGAAAACGCCGTTTTAGTGTGGACGGAAGGTCAAAACGAAGAGAAAAGGCTTTGTTTTCAAAATTATCCAGCGTAGTGTAGACGTAGCCTAAATTAATCCCTTCTGCCTACATAATGACCCTTTCCTATTGTTCTCACTGGGCCTATCTACAAGTCTCTTAAAATCTCTTAATGTATCTGCCTTTACCTCCACTCCAGGTAGCACATTCCAGGCACCCACTACTTTCTGTAAAAAAAAACTTGGTCTCTCACTTCTCCTTAGAACTTACTCCCTCTTAACCTCAAATGCATGCCCTCTGATATATTTCAACCCTAGGAAAAAGATAATGTCTGTTTGTGCCTCTCATAATGTTATAAACCTCCATTAGATCTTGCTGTTATACTTATAACTTGATAATGAGGTGCAGGAAGAAGGTATTTAATCAGCACTGACCTAGTTTGAAGAGCTCATTAGCCATCAACCTATGTTGTTCTACATAAATAGCAACTCCAGATTGAAAGCATCTTTTAATAAGACAAAACTGATCCTTTACAAAATGTTTGATAACATGAACATACAATTTTACGAAAACAAAGAACATACAAAATGCCACCGATAGTTCTACCATAATGTAGAAGAAGGACATATTTATATTTAGGTTTCTGAAAAAAAACAAAACAGTAAGAAAATACAGTGCAAATTTAAAATTGAATCACAGTGGCATTGAGAAAATCACCCAAAATGGAAGGATTGCCATGGAAGATGGATGTAGAGCAAACTTTGTTTCATGTGGTAGGTACAGATCCCCTTTATTGAAGCAAATAACTCACAACAAAAAAACATTAAAAAAAAAGTTGTTCAAGCAACAAAATCAAATGTCAACCAACCAGGCATTAAAATAAAATCTTTTCTTCTTAAAGGAAAACACATGTTGATAAAGGCTCAGAACTCGTTGCTTAGCAGGAAACAGATTGCACTTTCCTCAGTAAACATGTCCTAGTTTCCAGTTCCTGTTCACACAGAGCTAACACATCTGTGTAGCCCACAGCCAGGTAAGAGATTAAAAGAATTTCTGGCCCCCAAAGTAAATTTAAGATACTGGAGATCGTCCTGACTATCTTAGCCACGCAGTCCCATAGCCATGATAGCTTTGCATATACTTCTTATGCAAATTGCACCCTCATTTATTTGCTAAGCTGCTTAACCTAGAAGCCCCTAAAGAAGACAATTCGAAAATAATTTCAGTCACAGATCCAGCATCTTCACAATGTTCCTACAAATTATGATGGCTGCTAAAGCCAAACCACCAAAATGTAATAAACCAAAACCATTATCTTGTCCACTAAAATGCAGCAGCTTCTGAAATCTACAATTATTTTCGGGAATGTTTATTAAGCAAGCAAAAATAGGAAGAGATAATTCTGGCGGTGCTATACATGATGCAGTTTGTGATTGTAAGGGCATGATTGGAAAGTAATTTGTTCACCAAGAAAATTGTTTGCATTTCATATAGCCAGGTAGTAGTCTCCTTGTATGTTATCAACCCATTCTTTAAGTACTGCACTTTAGTATAACCAAATAAGGAATGATCAACAGCCATTATTTTGTATAATGAAGTTTGGAGGCTTAAGTCTTTTTCTTCCAAATATTAAATTAAGCAGTATCAAAAAGTACCCAAAAAAAATCAAAATGGACCTCATTTGCTTACATCTTTTTAATTACAAAAATAACTTAATGTGAAACTAAGCTTGCACTTTGTTCTGTCTTCGGACATTCCTAAGAGTTCTTGGTACAATGGGAAGACGAGTCTGTGTTAAGTGCTTCTATCATTGTTCTTTTTGTTGGAAAAGTATCCAAGACAGATGGAAGACTGGAGTACGATGCTGGCAAGCTAAAGAGAAAAAGGATGACGTAAGCAATAATATCAGACTATCTATTGCATTAGCATCATTGTGTTTAAAATCAGGAATTAAAACAATACAGTAACCAATGCATCAGCCTTCTGAGTGAGTCTGTGAAGATTTACCCACCTCCCAGCTTCTCACTTCATCCCCCCTCTCCCCAGCCACTTTCTTTCCCCTCACTTGGCTTCAGCTGTCATCTTCTAGCTTGTACTCCCTCCCCTCCCCAAATTTTCTTACTCTGACTTCTTTCACCTTCCTTTCCAGTCCTGACGAAGGGTCTCAGCCTGAAACACTGACATTCCATCAAGGCTGCCTGACCTGCTCAGTTCCTCCAGCATTCTGTGTATAATACAAACAGAAGAAAATCTGCAGATGCTGGAAATGCAAGCAACACACACAAAATGCTGGTGGAATGCAGCAGGCCAGGCAGCATCTATAGGAAGAAGGGTCTCGGCCCAAAACATCGACTGTACTTCTTCCTATAGGTGCTGCCTGGCCTGCTGCGTTCCACTAGCATTTGTGTGTTCTGCATATAATACTCTGGATTTCCAGCATCTGCAGAATCAGGAGTTGTAGCTTTTCCCAGTGGGTTTCCTCCAACACTTAAATGATGCACGGTTAGGGTTAATGAGTTGAGGGCATGCTATGTTGGTGCCGGAAGTGTAGCAACACTTCCGCGATGTTGCGGCCTCTAGCACCATATTTATTGATTGGATTGGACTTAAACGACGCATTTCACTGTATGGTTTGATGGTTCGATGTACATGCGACAAATACAATTAATCTCTGTAATCTTTGCTGAAATGTAAATTCTGTTTGAATTATGCGCCAATTTTGAGTGTGATACAGAGCTCTCAACATATCACGCAAATGAAATCTGCTTCCTAATTATTACACCTCCAATTGGATTTTAGACCAGACAGAATCAGTATGGAGCCACACACCGCCAGCTGGCTTTTAAATAATTATAGGTTTCCATGTTATACAGAAATGCACAATGGGAGTCAGTATAAATTAGCAGAATGTATGGTTGAGGATTCCACAAGACATTAATCCAAAATTCCATTAAACTGAAGAATCTAAATTCGTCACCTTTTCAAGTTCATCCAGCTTTTTCCTATTTTACTGAATGCCTCCGGGCTCGGTGTTGTCATGGCTTCAAAATCCACTAACTGAAAAGAATGAAACCATGATTAGTCACTAATACAGAAAAAAACCTGACAACAAGGACTGGATTAAGTAAAAGTCAAAACTTTAACTAATGCCCAGTTGCCCCAACATGAAGGGGCTGCTTCAGGCCCTCTGGTACTAATGATGCTAAACACAATCACACTTGCGGTATGGCCTACTAGTTGCAGCTTTGCAATTTGGGAAAATGCAGTTCATAGTCCTTGTATACAACAGAACACTTCAATCAGTAACCATATCTGGAGATAAAGCTCTATTAATGGATGTACTGACTTAAACCAGAAAAATCCTACAGTGGTAGCAAGCCAACATGAGGTAAACTTGCCAGCATGAAAAGTATTCTGACAGTTAGACCGAACCACAACATGTTTTAATAGGGCTGTCCCCACCCCATAATGAACCCATCACGAAATTGTATTTTTTATAAAGTACCTTTAACTAATTAATTTATGCCTTTCCAGCCCTTCGAGCCACACCGCCAGCAGCCCATTCATTGGGGGGTGGTTATGTGTCCTAAGGGAGCGTTCAGGGAAATAGAAGTCATGGAGAGGAATAAAGATTCTGGGGGGAGGGGTGGTAGCAAGTGACACTCTAATTTGAGACATTGGAACTGAGCAACCATGTCAACTCACTACCATCATCAATATCTGATAGGCATTTACAATTTTCAATTCCTAGCTTGTGTTATTTTTTTATATTAATTTAGCCCTGTTAATGATGGATAAATCATACTGCGCAATCGCGGTGAAGCCTTGAATTCTACAGAGAATGCATCAATACAATGTTACATACCTGGAGTATGGTTTTATTCTGTTCTTCTCAGATCAGCGACACCACAGGTATCCTATGTATAATACTGTACTGTCTAATGAAGCCATGAAGATTACAGGAACACTTGTGTAAAAGACAACCTGAAAAGGCTACTATGGTATTACTCAGTTCCAGAAGACGAAAGAAGCATTTGAAAAGTGTTGAACACTCAAGTCATTTGCCAAGGTGGCTAAAAATGACCTTGATAGTAGTCCCATTGCTCCTTATAACATTTCCACGATGATCGCAAAAAGTGTGGAAAATCTCATACAACTGGTGAAAGATTAGTAACACTTGCTGTATCAGAAGTTCTCACCACTGTTCTCAAAATGGATGCCAGTATTTTACAATCAAAACCTTTCAGTAATAACTCTGTAGCTGACAAAATGAGTGAAGACATTGAGTATCAACTATGTATAGGGCTACAAAAATACAGAATTTGGTATACAATTAGATGAGTCTACTGTGCTAGACAACAAGACATTGCTAATGGTGTATGTACAATTTATCAAAAAATGGAAATGTTTATGAAGAGATTCTCTTTTGTAAACAGTTAAAAACAAGTATCAATGGAGAATCAATCTACAATGAGCTCAAAATGTATATTGAGGATAAAAGTATTCTCATTAGGAATGCAAACACGAGGATAACTGCAGATGCTGGAATTTCAAGCAACACACGTAAAAGTTGCTAGTGTACGCAGCAGGCCAGGCAGCATCTCTAGGAAGAGGTACAGTCGACGTTTCAGGCCGAGACCCTTCGTCAGGACTTACTGAAAGAAGAGCTAGTAAGAGATTTGAAAGTGGGAGGGGGAGGGGGAGATCCAAAATGATAGGGGAAGACAGGAGGGGGAGGGATGGAGTCAAGAGCTGGCCATTTGATTGGCAAAAGGGATATGAGAGGATCATGGGACGGGAGGCCTAGGGAGAAAGAAAGGGGGAGGGGGGAAGCCCAGAGGATGGGCAAGGAGTATAGTGAAGGGACAGAGGGAGAAAAAGGAGAGAGAAAGAAAAAGAATATAAATAAATAAATAACGGATGGGGTATGAGGGGGAGGTGGGGCATTAACGGAAGTTAGAGAAGTCAATGTTCATGCCAACAGGTTGGAGGCTACCCAGATGGAATATAAGGTGGTGTTCCTCATTAGGAACATGATTTCTTGTGCAACAGATGGAGCACCATATATGACAGGTCGTCATGGTGGTTTAGTGGCATTTATGAAAAAAGAAATTCCAAGTCTGTTTGCAATCCATTGTGTAATTTATCATCAATATCTGGCAGCCTAAAACCTCAGCCAGCAACTTTTTTCAAGCATATAACTCTTGCACTATTTGCCATCAACAAAATTAAAGCTCATCTTTATATTTTGCCAGTTATGCCAAGATAATGATGAAGAGTTTGAATGCTTGCTTGCTTCTTCACACTGAAATGTGTTGGCTGTCAAAAAGCTGTTGCTTAAAATGTTTCTTTGATCTTTTTAATACTGCGGTTGAATTTTTGCTCAAAGTTGACCAGAGTCTGGGAAGCAAGATTGAACTACGTGGAGATGTGGCACACCTAGCCGATCTGCATGACAAAATGAACACTCTAAATATGAAACTGCAGGGTGAGAATTCAATTTAATCCAGGCAAAAAGTGCAGTGTCCACTTTTATTGAAAAATTGGAAATATACAAGCACAACATTGGAAGAAGATGGTTCTCAGTTCCCCTGCATGGGAAGTATGGCACTGTTTCACAGTACTCTTTGCAAGAGTTCTGCTTACAGCTGCAGTCACTGAAGAAGGATCTTCAGAATCGAATCAAGGATTTGAACGAGCTGGAAATTCTGGACTGGGTAATTAACCCATTTCTTTGCAAGATGGAAGAACAGGAAGAGAGCTTGCAAGTAGAAGTCATTGAAATTCAGAATCAAGCAGCAACAAAATGCTTTTCAAAAATGTCAGCTTTTGTGGTATGTGGCTATGTTGTCAAACTAAGTTTCCTGGTTTTTGGAGAAGAGCCAAACTGCTCTTCGTTGCATTTTCGCCCTCCTAACTTGTTGAAAGAAGCTTCAATGCAGTGAACCACATATTCACAAAAAAAGAGAAAGTGCTTGGACATTGTTACACGTGGGGATTTATGGCTTTTGCTGTCACAATTGCATCTAGACACTCAACTCTTGCTAAAAACCTTCAAGCTCAAAGATCACATTGATATCGAAGCTGCTGTACAGTGCAGAGGTACAAATAAAAATTTAAAGCAAGATAATTTTTCTCATGTTAGCATATGGTAGACATATTATTACACTATAGTGGTGCTGGAAAGTACATTGTGCCTAAAGAGGGGGAATGGCAAGTATGAAAGTGCTTTGTGGGGCATTGAAAAGTATGAAGATGCTTTAGGGGGGCATTGGAAAGTATGAAGGTGCTTTAGGGGGCAATGGCAAGTATGAAGGTGCTTTAGGGAGGCAATGGCAAGTATGAAGGTGCTTTGGGGGGGGCACTGGAATGTATGAAGGTGCTTCAGGGGCGTCAGTTGGAAAACAGCGCCCTAGCCTAATTACAGGACAAGTTACAATGTCCAATTAATCCACTAACTGGTACATCTTTGGACCATGGGAGGAAACTGTGGAGAACCAAGAGGAAATCCACTCATTTATGAGGGGGACATACAAACTCCTTACAGATGATGGCGGAATTGAACTTTGAACTCTAACATCCCAAGTTGTAATAGCGTCTTACTGACCACTACCATATAATGTAGGACAATTAGGGCATTTCAAAGGAGTGTAAAAGGATGAAATCAAAGCTGATAGTACTGCTCCATCAATGGCTTAAAGCCTCATGATTCAGTGAGACAGGTGAGAATTTTCAAAATTTCTTTGATTGAAATGAGCAAGCTAATATTAAATACACCTATAATTACAGGTGAAAATTAATACGTAGGGTGCACTTCAACAGCATGTAATGAAACCAAGGCCTAAATTGTCCATCGTTATTGATCCATTTTCAGAGACAGTGGCCGCTAAACTATTAACACGAAGATTAATGTACCTAGTTTACACTCAGTAGCCACTTTCTTACGTACACCTGTACATCTACTCATTAATTCAAATATCTGATCAGCCAATCAGCAGCAGCAGCTCAATGCATAAAAGCATGCGGACATGGTCAAGAAGTTCAGCTGCTGTTCAGCCCAAACGTCAGAATGGGGAAGAAAATATGATCCAAGTGTGTTTGACCATGGGGTGGTTGTTGGTGCCAAACTGGGCGGTTTGAGTATCTCAGAAACTGCTGATCTCCTGGGATTTTCATGCACAACAGTCTCTAGAGTTTATAGAAAACAGTGTGAAAAACAAAAGAACATCTAGTGTGCGGTAGTTTTGTAGACAAAAATGGCTTATTAATGACAGAAGTCAAAGGAGAATGGCCACTCTGGTTCAAGCTAACAGGAAGGCGACAGTAACTCAGATAACCATGAGCAGCTCTGAATGCACAACACTTTGAACCCTGAGGTGGATGAGAGGGCCACATACAGAAATACAATCAGTGGTCACTTTATCAGGCACCTCCTGTATCTAATAACATGGCCAGTGGGTATATGTTGTGTATAAATCCACAAGTTTTTCTAAGCCGGAATTGATCATTGCAGACTGAGCTTACCTTTCCTTTGGGGATTTTCCCTGTGACCTCCTTCCCACTAGCCATTAGTGCTCCCATAATTACTGAATATGCCACTACACTAGAAAACCAAACACAGTGCCATTAGAACACAGCAGAATCCAACACATGTCAGAGCAAAGACACAACTCTACTGGCTTCTATTCAGAGTGTCAGTTACTTTTCCTGATTGGTCTCAGGTTGTTCTTTTACAATCTTCCTCTGCAATGTACAACTTGAGCAGAAAATTTACCATCTGACTACACTGTAGCAGGTGTGACCCCTCCCTGGCTGACATCTGATAGGAGAGGAAGGTGGAGCATGCAAAGACTCTCCAGGGGCAATTCAAGGGATACTCCTCTAATCTATCATTACCCTCAATGTCAGTGGAGGAGGCAGGGAACAAACATGTTGGTGTGGGATTCAAGCAGAATTAATATGACCAGCAACCAGGAGATCAGGATGGCAACCGTGTTGCCTGGGGAAGTGATTGTCCAGACTGCATCTAGTTTGAATCCCATTAGATTCATCATCGTCAGCCCCTTGTTACTTCCATCTAATACCTCCCAGTTTCTGGCACTACTCATACTCTTCCCTTCCTCATCTGCCCATCATCCCCGTTTCACCTCGATCTACCCATCATGTGCCAGCTCTCGTTGCACCCCATCTCCATCTTTTTATACTGGCTATTTCCCCTCCATCTCATAGTCCAGATGAATGGTCACAACTCAAAATGGAAAAAAAAAACCCACTCCCAATGCACTTTCAGTAATTGTTCTTTCATATCTGTCCTGTGTGCATTTGATGCTATCGATTACAATATTGAGAAGATACTGTTGCAATATCAACTTACGGACAAAATCAACTTAAGGTTGTCTGAAAAAAAAGGAGCCTACTCATTTTATAACAAAACTCTGAAAACTGTAGATTTGTACTCCACTGACCTGGATCCTCTTGAGAGAGGCATTAGATTGTAGAAGTAATACACCAAAGAAAGGATAAGGTTGCACACTGCATCAGCTTCCTGTCAAAAGTCAAAAATAAAATTAGCCATATTCTTTAAAGCTGCATCACTTTAAACAATTAAGGACAGAGTAGGCAGAGGTTTTGTGCTAAGTACCATGGCTCTGGGTCAATACTCGCTGGAATTTAGAAGGAAGGTGGCGGGGGGGGAATCTCATTGAAACCTTTTGAGTGTTGGAAGACCAAGGCAGAGTAGAGGTGGAAAGGATGTTTTCCATGGTGAGAGAGTCTAGGACAAGAGGCACAGCCTCGGGATAGAGGAGTGTCTGTTCAAAACAGAGATGCAGAGAAATTTCTTTAGCCAGAGGGTGGTGAATTTGTGGAACTTGGTACCATAGGCAGCTATGGAGGTCAGGTCATTGGGTGTATTTAAGGCAGAGATTGATAGGTTTTTGACTGGCCACAGCATCAAAGGTTACAGAGAGAAGGCTGGGGTGTGAGGCTGAGGAAGGGGATAAAAAGGAATCAACCACGTTTAAATGGCAGAGCAGCCGCGATGGTCCAAATAGCCTAGTTCTGCTCCTATGTCTTATGGTAAACTACTTACAAATCCCATTATTTGGAAATCATGTTGTTGCATTTTGTTTGCTGTTCAACTGTAGATCATAATCAGTCTTTTAAAATATGGGAATGTTTCTTTGGTATTTAGGGGTGTTAGAAAAGCAACCAGCTGCAGCCACTTGAAAATGTAGATTCTAGTCTACATTAGAAAAGAGTGCACGGAGCAGTAAGAACTTGAGTGATTTTTGTGTTGAATGGTGGTTAATGAAGGACAGCAAAATCATCTTTGAATCACTTGAGAGAATCTGAACAGCTAACAAGATAATGGGGTGGTGGAGTGGAGATACGTCTCTACCAAAGGAGGTTACCCTTGGGCAAGGTGTAACACCTGTTTTTGCCCCCCCACCCGCCCCGATCATGGTCACATGAGCAGGTGGTGGGTGGCCGTGTGAGCAGTTGGTGCCTATCACAAGTCTTCCTTATGTGACCATTGACGCCAGGCAGACAATCGTTGAAGAGTATCGATAATGGCTGTGGTCATGTGTCTTGTAAAGACACTGCCTAGAAGACAATGGCAAACCACTTCTGTAGGAAAATTTGCCAAGAACAATCATAGTCATGGAAAGACCATGATCGCCTACATCATATATTACAGCACACGTTCCTGGTTTGATAACCTTTCATTCCTGGAATCACCCTTGTGAACCTCCTCTGAATCCTCTCCAATGCCAGCACATCTTTTCTTAGATGAGGAGCTCAAAACTGTTCACAATACTCAAGGTGAGGCCTCACCAGTGTCTTATAAAGACTCAGCATCACATCCTTGCTCTTGTATTCTAGACCTCTTGAAATGAATGCTGACATTGCATTTGCCTTCCTCAGCACTGACTCGACCTGCAAGTTAACCTTTAGGTCAGTCTGCACAAGGACTCCTAAGTCCCTTTGCATCTCGGAATTTTGGGTTTTCTCCCTGTTTAGAAAATATTCTGCACACTTATTTCTTCTACCAAAGTGCATGACCATGCATTTTCCAACATTGTATTTCATTTGCCACTCTTTTGCCCATTCTCCTCACCTGTCTAAGTCCTTCTGCAGCCTATCTGTTTCCTCAACACTACCTGCCATTCCACCAATCCTCCTATCATCTGCAAAATTGGCAACAAAGCCATCTATTTCGTCATCTAAATCATTGATAAACAGCAGAAAAAGAACCGATCCCAACCCCAACCCCTGCGGAACACCACTAGTCACTGCCAGTCAACCAGGAAAGGATCCTTTTATTCCCACTCACTGACAGTGGATGTTCAGTGAGATTTCATTGTTGCTTCACCACATGACCACAAACATTTGACAATTTTAGCCACAGTTAATAAACTCTTTTGCTCTTTACCCCAGTTGATGGAATTTCATTTTAAATTTATTTCTTAAGAAAACAGGATCTGGAGGGCTGAACTTGAGAGATAATCAGATTTTTCAACTCTGAAGCCCACAGATAAAACCTAACCAGATTAATATGGTAAACTGCATCAACATCATGTAACTAAATTTCCATACAACCAATCGTATGTGGGAGACTGTTCACATCAATTTAATTAAGTGGTCACTCTGCCATCTGGAACTCTATTTCTCAATGATAATGAGATGATTACAGTTGGTGATACATGACTGCAATTACTTAGTCATAGAAAAGTACAGCACACAGACAGGCCCTTCAGCCCATCTAGTCCATGCTGAACCATTTAAATTGCGTACTCCCATTGACCTGCATGGGACCACACTCTACCATCCATGTACCTATCCAAACTTCTCTTAAACGTTGAAATTGAGCTCGCATGTGCCACTTGCGCTGACAGTTCATTCCACACTCTCATGACCCTTTGAGTAACAAGTTTTCCCTCATGTTTTCTTTTAACTTTTCACCTTTCACCCTGAACCCATGACCCCTAGTTGCAGTCCCACCCAACCTCAGTAGAAAAAGCATTGCATTTATCCTCTCTATAGCCCTCAATCTTGTATACCTCCATTAAAACTCCTCTCAATCTTCATTTCAAATAATAAAGTCGGGGGTGGCAGGGGAGAGCCAGGTCTCAGTGAAACACAATACACAGCAGTTCTGCATCTCCCTGCAGTAGGTTAAGACCATCCACCTTGTTCTCTATGGCTTGCACATTAGCCAGTAGGATGGTGGGCATAGGGACCCTGAAGCCCCTCAGCTTCAATCTGACCAGCAGCCCAGCTCTTTTCCCATGCTTCCTCAGTAAGTAATGCATTTTTCCAGGTTTCCATCGATGTAGTGTGTTGTTGTCAGCTCTTTGCGGTTGGTGGACCGGCGGGTCGCGTCGTCGGTGCACTCCGGGTCGGGCCCCGAAGCCGACACTTAATCCCGGATGGCCGGGCTCCTGGCTGAAACATGTCCTTAAGCCGAGTCACGGTTACGGAGGCCTCCGCTCCAGTCGAGCCTTGGGCTCGATTTCCCGAGGGCGGCGGCGGAGGCCTCACTTCTGGCAGCTGTGGATGGCCACCAACAGGGCTTTATGGTGGTCGCTCTGGGGAAGAGTCTGGGGCACCTTGAGGTCTCTACCGTCACTTCTGTGTGGTTGTCTGCTCCGGAGAGGTGCTGGTCAGAATGGGCCGTGTCTCCAAGCGCTCCAACACAGTAGCAGACCGCGGGTCTCCGGGAACATGGTGGGCCTCGCTCGTCAGGTCCAGGTGCGGTCCGGAGTTTAAGAAGCCGTTCTGGCGCGGTGGTCTCCAGCTGGGTCAGTAGCTTCGCCAGGGTGTTGTTGATCTTGATCTTGCTAGATTGGAGGTTTAGAAGGGTTTCTCGGGTATAGGATAGTGGAGAGAGCAGTTTTATCGGAAGAGCACGCGCAAAGTCGCCAGTTACCGGTGCCATCTTTGACAGTAAATCGGACCATCAGGCCGTACTCCTCCTCCTGGCTTACAAACAGAAACTGAAGCGGGAGGTCACGGTGTCAAAAGTAGTGTCGCGTTGGATGGAGGAAACAGATGAGGTCCTCTGTAACTGCTTTGAATCAGTGGACTGGTTAGTATTCAAGGACTCAGCAGTTAACCTCGATGCGTATGCCTCGGCTGTAACAGACTTTATTTGGAAATGCACGGAAGACTGTGTGTCTCGCAAGACGATCCAGGTATTCCCTAACTGGAAACCTTGGATGAATTATGAGGTCAAGTCCCTTTTAAAGGCTAGAGCTGTGGCTTTTAGGTCCGGGGATACCAGTCGCTACACGGAATCCAGGCGTGAACTCCGGAAAGCCATTAAGGGCGCCAAGAGGAAGCCCAGGCTAACCAGAGGGATGCCAGTAGACTATGGCAGGGTCTAAATGAGATCACTGGGTGCAAAGAAAAGGCTGGGAATATCAATAACTGTGGCGCTTCTCTTCCTGACGAACTTAACGTATTCTACGCAAGATTCGAACAGAAGAGGAGCATCCCGCTCCCTCCGGATGAACCGGACCTGGTGGCATCAAGATTCATCGTCAGCGAGGAGCATGTTAGAAGGGCGTTCCTGAAGATAAATCCAAGGAAGGCGACGGGCCCCCATGGAGTCCCAGGACTGGTTCTCCAGGCCTGTGCAAGCGAGCAAGCTGGAGTGTTTGCTGACATCTTCAACTGCTCCTTGCTTCAGTCTAAGATCCCCTCGTGTTTTAAGAAGGCAACAACAATCCCAGTGCCGAAGAAGAGCAAGGTGGCATGCCTGAATGACTATCAACCTGTGGCTCTGACATCAATTGCTATGAAGTGCTTCGAGAGATTGGTTATGGCACTCATCAACCACAGCCTACCGGTCAACCTCAACGCTTTGCAATTCGCCTACCGGAGCAACAGGTCAACGGCAGATGCCATCTCCGTGGCCCTACATTCCTCCTTAGAACACCTGGAGAACAAAGATGCATACGTAAGGCTCCTTTTCATTGACCACAGCTCTGCCTTTAATATCCAAATAAACTGATTCCTAAGCTCCGGAACCTGGGCCTTAGCACTCAGATCTGCAGATGGATCTTCAACTTCCTCACAGACAGGACCCAGGCTGTAAAAATAGGGGACAAGCTCTCCTCTACAATCACTCTGAGCACCGGTGCCCCACAAGGCTGTGTACTCAGCCCCCTGCTGTACTCACTGTACACCCATGATTGTGTAGCCAAGTTTCCATCAAGCTCAATATATAAGTTTGCTGATGACACAACAATTGTAGGCCGTATCTCGGGTAATGATGAGTTTGAGTACAGGCAGGAAATTAAGAAACTGGTGGCATGGTGCGAAGACAATAACCTATCCCTGAACGTCAGCAAGACAAAGGAATTGGTTGTTGACTTCAGAAGGAGTAGCGGACCTCACAAAACACTTTACATCGGTGGTGCGCAAGTGGAACAGGTCAAAAGCTTTAAGTTCCTTGGGGTCAATATCATAAATGACCTGACTTGGTCCAACCAAGAAGGCCCACCAGCGCCTTTACTTCCTGAGAAAACTAAAGAAATTTGGCCTGTCCGCTGAAACCCTCACTAATTTTTATAGATGCACCGTAGAAAGCATTCTTCTAGGGTGCATCACAACCTGGTATGGAAGTTGTCCTGTCCAAGACTGAAAGAAGCTGCAGAAGATCGTGAACATGGCACAGCACATCACACAAACCAATCTTCCGTCCTTCGACTCACTTTACACCGCACACTGTCGGAGCAGTGCTGCCAGGATAATCAAGGATATGACCCACCCAGCCAACAGTCTTTTCTTCCCTCTTCCCTCCAGGAGAAGGCTCAGGAGCTTGAAGACCCATACGGCCAGATTTGGAAACAGCTTCTTTCCAACTGTGATAAGACTGCTGAATGGATTCTGACCCGGATCTGGGCCGTACCCTCCAAATATCCGGGACTGCCTCTCGGTTTTTTTGCACTACCTTACTTTCCATTTTTCTATTTATGATTTATAATTTAAATTTTTAACATTTACTAATTTTTACTATTTTTAATATTTAATATTTGTAATCCAGGGAGTGGGAAGCGCAGAATCAAGTATCGCTGTGATGATTGTACGTTCTAGTATCAATTGTTTGGCGACAATAAAGTATAAAGTTCTAACCTATTTAATCTTTCCTTATAATTTTGGTCCTCCTGTGCCGGCAACATCCTTGTGAATTTTCTCTGTATTCATTCAATCTTATTGATATCTTTCCTGTAGACAGCTGACCAGAACTGCACATAATACTCCAAACTGGCCTCACCAACGTCTTAAACAACTTTAAAATAACATCCTATTGTACTCAATACTTTGATTTATGAAGGCCAATAGGCCTAAAGCCTTCTTTACTACTCTATCTACCCTTGATGCCACTTTCAATGAATTATGGACCTGTATTCCCTTATCTCTTTGCTCTACAGAACTCCTCAGTGCCCTACTGTTCACTGTGTAAGATTTACCCTGGTTGGTCCTCCCAGAGTGTATAACATCTCACACTTTTCTGTATTAAATTTCATCTGCCATTTTTCAACCCATTTTTCCAGCTGGTCCAGATTCCAGTGCAAGGCATGATAGTCTTCCTCACTGTCCACTACACCCCAAATCTTGGTGTCATCTGCAAATTTGCTGATCCAGTTAACTACATTATCATGCATATCAAATAGATATAGGTAAAAAACAACACTGGACCGCACACCAAAAGCTGTGGCACTCCACTAGTCACAAGCCTCCACAGAGACAGCCATCTAATCGAATTTATACCTCATCTTGAATGATAAGCAACTGAACCTTCTTGAACATGCGGGAACTTGTCAAATGCCTTAGTAAAGTCCATGTAGACAATATCCATGCCTTGCCTTCATCCACTTTCCTGGTAACTTCCTCAGAACACTCTGGTTCCGTTGGCTGCATAAGTCTAGGGAATGATAATCCCCAGCCCCACCAAATGTGGGAGATTGAAGTGAAAGCCCCCCAAATCCCCCATTTCGGTGGATGCTGCATGATTCGTTACCCTGTTACAAAGAAGTACCACGAAATAACAGACAGTACACCGCACACAATTAAAATATTTAGCTTTATAATTCTTAATTTGACTAAAGGGTTAGTAAAGAAAAAGCAAAAAGAGAAAAGGGCCCATTTTAATGGAATAGTCTAATGTGCACAAGTTGGAGCTCATGGTTTCCCCTTCACTGATCCTCCTTCAATCTCCCCAGCCTTCGTCGGATCACAGCCCCGCTCCAGATCAAATCCTACGACCCCTTCTCTCCAGTGTTCTTCTCTCTTCCATCCTCACAAAAGCCCCAAGCCCAACTTTAGTGTCCCTCACCAGAGAAACCTCCCCTAAATCCGGCCATCCTAATTGGAGAATTGCACACAATTCTCCTATCTCTTATCTTCAATGGTAACCCAAACAAGCGGCTTACACAGAGAACAGAAAAGCATACAGAGAAACAATGTGAACCAGGGCATTACAACTCTTTTAGACTCGTTAGACATGACCTACCATGCATGAAGCCATGCTGACTATCCAAATGCACAATAACATTTCCAATAACATTCCTACTACTGATGTCAGGCTCACTGGCCTTTACTTCACCCCCGTAAGAAGATTGCTTAGGGAAATCTACATTATTTTAGTTAACTTAAACAAACCATTGAGTAAAAAAGAAATCTGTATTCATGACTGAATGCATAACCAACCATTCCCAATGTACTGTAACTGATAGTTCAGATAATACACTTAATGGCCACTTTATTAGTCACAGGAGTGCCACCAGGTGTGGTTTTCTGCTGCTGTAGCTCATCCACTAAGTTTAAAGTGCTGTGCATTCGGAGATGCCCTTCAGCACATCACTATCATAAAGCATGGTTATTTGAGTTACAGTTGCTTTCCTGTCAGCTTGAACTAGTTTGGTCGTTTTCCTTTGACCTCTCTCATTAACAAGGCACTTTCATCCACAGAACTGCTGCTCACTGGATGTTTTCGTTTTTCACACCATTCTCTGTAAAGTCCAGACTAGAGACTGCTGTGTGTGAAAATCCCAGGAAATCAGCAGTTTCTGAGATATGTTTGAGGATAAGAGGGAAGCCTTTTAGGACTGAGATTAGGAAAAACTTCTTCACACAGAGAGTGGTGAATCTGTGGAATTCTCTGCCACAGGAAACAGTTGAGGCCAGTTCATTGGCTATATTTAAGAGGGAGTTCGATATGGCCCTTGTGGCTATGGGGATCAGTGGGTATGGAGGGAAGGCTGGTGCAGGGTTCTGAGTTGGATGATCAGCCAGGATCATAATAAATGGGGGTGCAGGCTCGAAGGGCCGAATGGCCTACTCCTGCACCTATTTTCTATGTTTCTATGTATCTATATTCAAACCACCTCATCTGGCACCAACAATCATTCCATGAACTAAAAGTCACTTCCCTATTCTGATGTTTGGCCTCTTGACCATGTCTGCATGCTTTTCTGTACTGAGTCACTGCCACCTGATGGACTCATTAGATATTTACATTAATGAGGTGTACAAGTGTACCCAATAAAGTGGCCACCAAGTGTATATCAACAGCTACAAAAGTTGTGATTTTAGGGAAAGCAGTCTTACACCAAGCTCAGTGGAAAGTATCAACGCCTTTCCTTTGCTGCTAAGGTCTTTATACAGTGCTTCTATTTCATCATGATATTGCTGTGTCCGCTCCTCAGTTGTCTGAGTTTCCACTGAAAACAGCATGTTTCCCACTCTGAAAGATACAAAATAAAAGGAAAGGATTACCCAAGTTATTTCATTTCTTCTTCATAAATTCAGGTTGTAATTCATTTAAAAATCAAGCTTGCTTATAACATGGTGATAAGATATACTGCTCTTTGCACCCATATGCCTATTTTGGGGTACACTCTACTTCAACGATGATGCTCAGTCCCAATAATTTACACACACATCTGCACAACAGATTTCTGCATACTAACCATACTAATCAGTGAGGGGCTGTGAGAGGTCACATCCCTGAGGAACTAGCTTAAAATAGCCAAAACTCTCATCACAATGGTACCTAACAACAGGAAGCAATGGTAATACTTGTCCAGCATAGCCTCCAACCAGATGGCACGAACATCAATTACCTTCTCTTCTCCTCAGCTGACTCTCTCTCCCTTCCCCCTTCCATGATCCACTGTCCTCTCCTATTAGATTCTGCCTTCTCCAGCTCTTTACCTCTTCTGCCACTCCCCTCCAGTGTACCTAGTAAAGTGGTCACTAAGTGTACTTTGTAACGATCAACCTACCTGTCACCAGTTATAGTGATGGTAAAACCATCGTACTCCTTCCCTTGATATTTTAAACTGGGCACCTTTGTGTTTACAGTGAAGCCATCTCTGGTTTTGCTGTTGAACTGCTTCCAAAAGAAAGAACAAACGTACAGATTACCAATTGACAAATTCAAGGTCATACCCAGACTCAGTACATTTTCCCCCTTAACCAAGGGGCTGTAAAGCTAGAGGGTTAGGTTTACATTAATTGGTAGAAAGGTTAAGAGTGAGGAAATATTTTCATCCAGAGTGGCTGGGGCGCTTTTCTGAAAGGATGGTAGAGCCCGAAACCTCATCAGAAATAAATAATTTTTGTGCAATACACACAAAATGCTGGAGCAACTCAGCAAGTCAGGCAGCATCTACAGAAATGAATAAACAGCCAATGTTTCGAGCCGAGACCCTTCTTTGGGGCTGAATAATAATAAATAATATTTGGAAGTATACTTGAAGAATCTGACATTCAGTTAAAGAGCGAGACTACTTGGTCACTTAAGTCTGTTACTCCACTTAACAAAGTCATGGTAGATTTGGCTGTCTGCGAGTCTAGATCCACTGGATGCTAAAGATGGCCTGCCCTGAGGTGAGAGGGAGAAATGGGGGTTGTTTTGCTACTGCTGTGTTCTGTGTTGTTCTACTGAGCATAGTGGGCATGCTATGTTATCCTTGGGTGTGTTGGTCATTAACACAAATAACACATTTCATTGTATGTTTCAATATACACGTAATAAATAAATCTGAATCTTGAATGTCTCTGCACAATTTTTACCTCTTTATCAAAAATCTATCTACCTCTGCTTTAAAGTTATTTACTGCTTCCACTTAACTTTGAGGAAGAAGAAGACACACAACAGTGGTGGGGGCTCATCACTAACAATGATGAGTCAGCCGACAGAGAGGAGGTGGAAGAGGTCAAAGCCTGGTGACAGGCAAGAAAATCAAAGGAGATGGTTATCAGCTTCAGGAGAACTCATATCACTCATACCCCTCTTTACATCAGTGGAAACTCCAAGCAGTTTCAAACTCACATAATCTCTCATGGTCCCACAAATCATCTTACACAATCAGTAAAGCTCAGCAAAGCCTCTACTTTCTGAGGAGGCTGAAGAGAGGTGGGTATACACATTTTTACACATTATTTTACAGATATGCAGTACAGAGCATCCTAACAAGCTGCATCACTGCATGGTATACTCATGGACTGTTTGTCCCACTCTTATTGGGGAGGAGGACCATCAGACTCAAAAAGTTATTTTCCCCAGGCAGTAAGGCTGATCAACAACACCACCCACTAACTCACCCTTCCACCAGTACTTAATAATGTCCTGTCAGAGTTCCCAACCTTTTTATGCCATGGGCCCCTACCATTAACCAAAGGGTCCGTGGACTCCGGATTAGGAACCCCTGCCTATCTGCAGATACTCCTGTGCCTATCCTGTGTGTGTGGCTATGGACCTGGTGCTGGAAAGTGGGTTCAGGTTGGGGACAGTACAGACACAATAGACTGAATAGCCTCCTTCTATATTCATCAAGCAATGTCTCATGGAATCCAAATTGAAATAAGCCACAGACACCTAGGGACAATATGGATACACTCACGTATCTTAGTGCAAGCTTAGATTCCTAGTTCAATAACTGCATCATTTAATTACATGCTTCTAGTCAAGCATAAGCTATTTTTAAAGCAAAACCATTTTCTTTAGCAAAGTTACTTTCATGATTGGAAGGAGGTCTTCCACTTTTTTCACTTTCTCTAGGGCATCTCTCACGTCCGAAAGTCCCTTGGGATTGTTTGCACTGGAGAAGAAGAGGAAAAAGTTACTCTTATTTTCAAAATGATAGCTCCATTGTAACCATTCCAATTCCTCAGTTCACTTCTGCATGCACAAGAACTGTTAATATAAACATAAACATGGTCTTCTTTCACACTCTGGCAGCCACAAGGTGAGAGAGAGAATAATTACATGGGGGTGAGGTGGGGAACAGAACGTGATATTCAGTTGAGGAACAGGGTGAGACCACTCAGTGACTTAATCCTGTTCCTCCACTTAAAAAGGTCATAGTAGATCTGGTTGTAAAGCCCAGTGCCTGACAGTACAAATCTGCTGGAAACTGAAGACAACCTATCTTGGCTTCAGAGAGAATGATGAATGAGAGACGAATAGGGCTTGCTTTGCTCTTGTTGTTTGCTGTGTTCTGTCTGTTGTGTTTGTGTTCTTCTGCTAAGCTATGTGGGCATGCTATGCTGGTGCCAGAAATTGTGGTGACACTTGCAGACTGCCCTCAGCACAACTTTGGTCATTAACACAAACAATGCATTTCACTGCATGTTTCAATGCACATGTGATAAATACATCAGAATCTTTAATCTTAAATCTTGGCATTCACGTCTATCTGCACATTTCAACCTATTATCAAAAATTAGATCATATATTATACTTTAGATCAGAGTGTGCACAGCAGTGAGAATTTGTGTGGTTGTGTTAAAAAAATTTCCAGAGGAAGTTCTTCCACAGGATAGAATTGATAACACGGACCATGGTGTGATCCCAAGAAACATTGCTTATGGTTAGCCAGATCATCAGGTCCATGAATGTGAAATTATACTTCACAACCTGGCTGATAACAAAAACATTTTAAGCCAAGCCAAACACCCCAAGGAACGCTAATTCAGACTGATGGTTTGTGACATGTCTAATGCAAAAACTATAGCAATTGATTCAGAATAGTAAAATGAAAACAACCTGCTCCCTATCATAATGATCAGAGCTGGAAAATATATCCATTAACACATGGATTCTGCAGAAATTGGAAATCCACAGTAACACATACATAATGCTGAATGAAATCAGGTCAGGCACCATCTATTGAGAGGAATAAAAAGTGACATTTTGGGCCAAGACTGGAAAGGAAGGGGTAGAAGGTGGGTGGAAGAGGAGGAGTACAAACTAAAAAGGTGGTATGTGAAAGGGGAAGGTAGGTGGGTGGGGGAGGCAGGGGATGAAGCGATGAGAGTTGGGATGTAATGTTGAAATTGTATAAAGCATTGTAAGGCCAAATTTGGAGTATTGTGTACAGTTCTGGTCACCGAATTATAGGAAAGATGTCAATAAAATTGAGAGAGTACAGAGGAGGTTTACCAAAATGTTGCCTGGGTTTCATCTCCTAAGTTACAGAGAAAGGTTGAACAAGTTAGGTCTTTATTCTTTGGAGCGTAGAAGGTTGAGGGGGGACTTGATAGAGGTGTTTAAAATTATGAGGGGGATTGATAGAGTTGACGTGGATAGGCTTTTTCCATGGAGAGTGGGGGAGATTCGAACAAGAGGACATGAGTTGAGAATTAAAGGGCAAAAGTTTAGGGGTAACATGAGGGGGAACTTCTTTACTCAGAGAGTGGTAGCTGTGTGGAACAAGCTTCCAGCAGAAGTGGTTGAGGCAGGTTCGATGTTGTTGCTTAAAGTTAAATTGGATAGATATATGGACAGGAAAGGAATGGAGCATTATGGGCTGAGTGCAGGTCGGTGGGACTAGGTGAGAGTAAGAGTTCGGCACGGACTAGAAGGCCGAGATGGCCTGTTTCCATGCTGTAATTGTTATATGGTTATGGTTATATGCGAGTGGAAAAGGTAAAGGGTTGAAGAAGGAATCTGATAGGAGAGGAGAAAGGGAAAGAGGAGGGGCACCAGAGGGAGGTGATAGGCAGGTGAAAAGGGAAGAGGTATGAGAGCTGGAATGGGGAATGGGAAAAGAGAGAGCAGGGAGGGGGGTGGAACTTGAGAAGTTGATTTTCATGCCATCAGGTTGGAGGCTAGCCGGACAGAATATGAGGTGGTGCTCCTCCAAACATTAATGGGCATACTGAGTAAGGAAATGTGACACTCTCTTAATAGAATAGTCCAGCAACACTCCTCTCATAAAGCTGGGCAGCCCTGTGGAATAAGCTGTCCTCTTTGGTTATAGATCTTGGATAAGAGGATGTATGAAATAGCTGGGACAATGGTTTCAAACTTATAACCACCACACACAAAGCAGACCAATATACTTCAAGACATGCTGTAACACAGGCAGCATATTCACTGTTTCAAACCAAAAGGATTCAACATTTGCACCTCATATTATTTTTGTTATTATTTCATTCATTCAGAGATACAGCATGGAAACAGGCCTTTCTGGCCCAACCAGCCCATGCCACACAATTTCCCACATGTACCCAATCAACCTACTAACCTCTATGTCTTTGGAATGTGAAAGGAAACTAGAGCAAATGGAGAAAATGACACAGTCACGGGGAGAATATACAAACTCCCTATAGACATCATCATCAGGTGCCATGCCCAGTTTGAGCTTTGACTGCCATAGCCCGCACACTCCTGTTTTGGATCAAGTGGATCAATTCATTGGTATTCATTTCCAGTTCTCTGGCTGCTGTCTCCATCATCATTTGTCTTTGTCTTCCTCTTGCTTTCTTCCCTTCGATCTTTCCCATAATTACTGTGCATTCTAACTCCTCTTTCCTAATCACATGTCCAATGAAGTTACGTTGCCTTTTCATGATCTCATACATTATTTCTCTTTTTGTGCTTGCTCTGTTCATGACATCCTCGTTAGATATTTG
Source organism: Mobula birostris (assembly GCF_030028105.1). Classification (NCBI taxonomy): domain Eukaryota; kingdom Metazoa; phylum Chordata; class Chondrichthyes; order Myliobatiformes; family Myliobatidae; genus Mobula; species Mobula birostris. Next base: position 116,023,186 of record NC_092377.1, read on the forward strand.
TTTCGTCCATGATATTCTTTGCATCCTCCTCAAAAACCGTATTTCTGCTGCTTCAATTCATTTCCTCATGTTACTAGATATTGTCCAACATTCTGAGCCATATAACATAACTGGATAAATATAACATTTCAGTACTCTGAGGCAGGTTGTCATGCCTAGTTTAGTACTGGTCATTATACTCTTCATTCTCCTGTCATCTGATGTCACCCAGCTTCCTAAGTAGCAAAAGTTGTGTACTTGTTTTATGTCTTCCCCATTTATTTTCAGCCTGCGGATAGGATTCCTCTTCTTTTTGGATATCACCATACATTGTCTTTTTGCAATTGATAGATAGACCCATTTTTGCACTTTCTTCAACAACTATATCAATTAAGTTTTGTAGTTCTTCCTCCGTACTTGCAATTAAGTGTCATCCGCATATCTGAAATTATCGACGTTTTCACTGCCAACTTTGATTCCCAAGATGTCTTTTATTTTTTGTAATATTGTTTCACTGTACACATTAAACAAATCAGGGGAGAAAACACACCCCTGTCTAACGCCTCTCTTGATTTTCGTAAACTGACTCATTTCTCCATCTATTCTAACAGCGGCAGTTTGTTTGCTGTACAGATTTCTGATTAGGCGGAGGTCTTTCCAATCTAGATCTAGAGTCTCATGTAATATTTCGAATAACTTATTTTGCTTTACTTTATCAAATGCTTTTGTGTAGTCGATAAAACAAACAAATCTTTTTGTACTTGAACAGCTCGTTCTGATAGTATTCTTCACATCAACATCGCGTTTCTTGTACCTTTGCCTTTCACAAAACCACATTGTTCTTTACCTACTTCAGCTTGTATCTTACATTCAGCTTGTCGTCAAAATTCTTAGAAGCATCTTAGTGATATGACTCATTAAACTTATGGTCCTATGTAATTCACATTCTATTGTTCCAGGTTTCTTAAGGAGAGTGATAAATACTGATTTTTTCATCTCTTCTGGTATTATTCCAGTCTCATAAATGTCATTGAATAAATCAGAAAGTTTTTCAATTCCATAATCTTCAAGGGCGATAATTTGTTCTATTACTAATTCATCAGGACCTGCCGCCTTTTCTTTCTTCATCTTATTTATTGCATTATGAACTTCAGATTTTAAAATACTTGGACCTTCAATGTTCTTCTTAATTTCTGGTTTTTCGCCTCAATCATCTTCAAACAATTCCTGAATATACTCAGTCCATCTGTTCATAATCTCATCTTTTTCCATGATAATGGTACCATCCTTTGCTTTCAAACATCCACCTGAAGAACAGAGGAGCTTTTTACCCAGTGATATTCTTGATTTGTTGATGTACCCTTTTTGGATCAGTTATAGGAATTCTTTCTAGTTGCTTACATTCCTGGATTAACCATTCTTCTTTAGTTTTTTGACATAAGCTTTTTACTTTTTTATCTAAGGACTTATATTCCATAGTATTTGCTTCCTTCAGTCTCCTTTCTTCCATCAGATTTTTGGCTTCATCTGTGATCCATTTATTCTTTATGCTTTTTCTTTTTTAGGAATCACTGACTCTGCTGATTCTCCCAAAGGTATCCTTCAGACAGTTAAACTTCATTTTTACATGATTGCTATCATCTTCAACAGATTTTATTTCTAGACTTTGAAATCTATTCCTTACTTCAATTGTAAACCGGGGATCCCCTGGTGCCCAGAATCAACCCTACAGAGCGAAGCATCTTCAGAATTGTCTTGAAGGTCTTCTTGATGCAATTGTTGTGTGATAATTTTGTGAGTTTGACTATGGTTTTCTTAGCAAATGGAAAACTAGTATCTAACAACGGTAGTTTGCTGTTGCCTTCCGTTGGGTGAACTGAAGAAATCGCCATTTCTCTTCCCAAATGTTTATCTGCCTATACTATAGCTGTTGTCATTTGAGGTCGCAGCTCATCCGCCTTCTCCGTCATAAGTTCAGTTACTGAACCCGCCGGATCTGCCGTTGGCCTTCGCTCATATCTTGAGCAGGAACGCTCACAGGTGCCACAGTACCGGGTCAGAGTGGCCCTGGGAGCAATGAATGACTAAGGGGTAAGACCACTTTCCCCAAAGCTCTGAAAGTTCCCAGTCAGAGCCTCATCACGGGTTGCAGTTTAGAGTCATATCCAGGACCGCCCTACAGACACCGGCAATAATTGAACCCAGGTGGCTGGCAATTGAAAGTGTTACACTAACCACTATGCTATCATGCCGCTTCAAGTATTTATAACCAAGTAATGGGGAATACAGTGGAAAATGGTGGTGCTGAAACCATTTTATCAAATTATACAAAACATCCAAGAAAGGTTGAGGCATAGCTCTTTAAATCAGTGCTTTCAAGCTCGCATGGTCATGAAATGCTAAAATACAGACTGTCATTTCCCCTTTTTTAAATAAATACTGGTTCTGCAATTGGAGAACATAACATTTTTGGATTTCCTGGATGAGCCATTTGATCAAATTGGATTACATGAAGTTTAATAGCCACTGCTATTTTTGACTCAGCAAGATTAAAAAGAAAGTAAATTACCTGTGATAAACAAGTATCCTATCTTTTATGAAATTCAATATTTTGTCAAAATATGCCAGGTATCGCATGTTAATGATTTGACCCCTAAAGGAAGAAGAAAAATATTATTGTTGATATACATACTGTACCAGACAATTTCAAAGCAAATAAGCTTCAAGTAATTTGAATAGGAGCCATTTAAAAACAAAACCTCATCATGAGTGAATCACTGTTTAAAGCAGCAAAGTGAGAGAGCAACATCTTGGAGGATGGGAATCATTTAAAAACAGCAAATCTCATCAAAAGTAAGTCATTGTTTGAAGCAGCAAGTGAGAAAGCAACATCTTGCAGGGTGGGAACCACTTAAAAATCTATAAGGCTTGTCGGGAGCGAGTCTCATTTCAGCCAATAAAAAGAAAGGAGGTGCAGGCAGAACAGCCATTGTTGGAACGGATCAGTTTTGGATTACGCAGCATCTCTAGGAAGAGGTACAGTCGACGTTTTGGGCCAAGACCCTTCGTCAGGACTAACTGAAAGAAAAGCTAGTAAGAGATTTGAAAGTGGGAGGGGGAGGGGAAGATCGGAAATGATAGGAGACGACAGGAGGGGGAGGGATGGAACCAAGAGCTGGACAGTTGATTGGCAAAAGGGATATGAGGGGATCATGGGACAGGAGGCCTAGGGAGAAAGAAAAGGGGGAGGGGGGAAGACCAGAGGATGGGCAAGGGGTATAGTGAGAGGGACAGAGGGGGAAAAAAAAGGAGAGAGAGAAAAAGAATATGTGTATATAAATAAATAACAGATGGGGTACGAGGGGGAGGTGGGGCATAGGCGGAAGTTTGATAAGTCAATGCTCATGCCAACAAGTTGGAGGCTACCCAGTCGGAATATAAGGTGTTGTTCCTCCAACCTGAGTGTGGCCACACATTTTAATTCCACGTCCCATTCCCATTCTGATATGTCTATCCATGGCCGCCTCTACTGTAAAGATGAAACCACACTCAGGTTGGAAGAGCAACATCTTATATTCCGTCTGGGTAACCTCCAACCTGATGGCATGAACATTGACTTCTCAAACTTCCGCTAATGCCCCACATCCCCCTCATACCCCATCCGTTATTTATTTATATACACATATTCTTTTTCTCTCTCTGCTTTTTCTCCCTCTGTCCCTCTCACTATACCCCTTGCCCATCCTCTGGGCTTTTCCCCCCCCTCCCCCTTTTCTTTCTCCCTAGGCCTCCTGTCCCATGATCCTCTCATATCCCTTTTGCCAATCAATTGTTCAGCTCTTGGCTCCATCCCCCCCCCTCCTGTCTTCTCCTATTATTTTGGATCTCCCCTCCCCCTCCCACTTTCAAATCTCTTACTAGCTCTTCTTTCTGTTAGTCCTGACAAAAGGTCTCGGCCCGAAACATCGACTGTACCTCTTCCTAGAGATGCTGCCTGGCCTGCTGCGTTCACCAGCAACTTTTTTGTGTGTTGCTTGAAATTCCAGCATCTGCAGATTTCCTCGTGTCAGTGTTGGATTAGTCAGGGTTTGGCAAGAACCCAGCATACACTAAAGGTGCAGAGTCTTATAGAGTCATTTAGTGGACTGTAGAACTTAAGAAATTAAAGCCAAAGGTATTACAAGTGTAGGAAGGATGGTAGTTACGGCTGTGGAATGCTCCTCCCATAAGATGAGGGACTGCAGAGTACCTAATGGTGCTCTTTATGACCATACCTACAGGAAGTGCACTCAACTTCAGCTCTTGAATGACAGGTCAAGGAATTGGATGTACTCAGGACCATCTGGGATGCTGATAACCTCATAGATGACTTTTACTGAGGTTGTTCCATCTAGAGTGCAGGCTTCAGACAGTAGATGGGTGACCACCAGAAGTAAGGGAAGCAGGCCCTGTGGTCATTCTCCTCAGCAACAAGCACGCCCATTTGGATACTGCTGGGGGGGGGGGGGAGGGGGTGGTGGGGGTTGACCTATCTGGGCACAGCAGCAACTAACAGGCCAGTGGCCTGTCAAGAAGTTCGCTAGTGATAGGGGGATGGACAGGAGAATCTGTGGCTACAAATCAGACGACAGGACAGTGTGTTACCTCCCAGGTACTAAGGTCAAAGATGTCCCAGAGCAGCTGCAAAATATTCTTAAGAGGGAAGGTGAGCAGCTAGAGGTGATGGTGTACATTGGGACCAATGACATAGGGAGAAAAGGGGAAGAGGTCCTGTGCGGTGAGTATAGGGAGTTAGGGAAGAGGCTGAAGAGCAGGATCTCCAAGGTAGTAATCTCTAGATTACTGCCAGTACCACGTGCTAGTCAGAACAGGAATAGGATGACAGTACAGATGAATGAGTGGCCGAGGATCTGCTGCAAGAAGCAGGGTTTCAGATTTCTGGAACATTGGGATTTCTTCTGATAAAGGTATGACATGCATAAAAAGCATGTGTTGCACCTTGAACTCGAGGGAGACAAATATCATTATGGGCAGGTTTGCTAGAGCTGTTGGGGAGAATTTAAAACAATTTGGCATGGGGATGAAAACCTGCATCAGTCTTCACTGTGGAAGACACTAGGTGTTGAAGGGTATGAGGGAAGAGAAGTGAGTCCAGTTACTATTACATGGGAGAAGGTGCTCTAAAAGCTGAAAGACTTCAGGATACACAAGTCACACAAGCCAGATGAACTGCACCCTGTAGAGATTGTAGAGGCATTAGTAATAATCTTTCAAAAAGTATTGGACTCTGGCATGGTACCAGAGGACTAGAAAATTGCAAATCTCACTCCATTCTTTAAGAAAGGAGGAAGACAACAGAAAGGAAATTATAGACCAGGCAGCCTGACCTCAGTGGTTGGGAAGATGTTGTAGTCAATTATTAAGGATAAGGTTATGGAGTACTTGGTGACACAGGACAATAGTACAAAGTCAGCATGGTTTCTGTTTGATGGCTCTGGGGTTGCTGGATTTTAGAAGAATGAGGACCTCATTGAAACCTATAGAATATTGAAACCACAACCAATGGACTCACTTTCAAGGACTCTTCATCCCTTGATCTTGATATTTATTGCTAATTTATTTATTACTATTTCTTTCTTTTTGCATTTGCATAGTTTATTTTGTCTTTTGCACACCGGTGCAGTCTTTCATCTACTCTGTTGTGGTTATTGTTCATGGATTTATTGAGTATAACTGCAAATAAATGAATCTCAGGGTTGTATGTGGTGACATAAATAGACAATAGTAAATTTACTTTGAACTTTAATCATTGAATGTTGTTTTTTGTTTATGTCGAACCCTGACCAACACACCATAACAAATTCCTATTACAAATAAATGTACACACAGTGGCCACTTTATTAGGCACAGCTGTACACCCAAAGATCTAATCAGCCAATCATATGGCAGCAACTCAATGCATAAAAGCATGCAGACATGGTCAAGAGGTTCAGTTGTTGTTCACACCAAACATAAAAATAGGGAAGAAATATGATCCAAGTGACTTTTAACTGTGAAATGATTGTTGGTGTCAGATGGGATGGCTTGAATATCGCAGAAACTGCTGATCTCCTGGGATTTTTACACACAATAGTCTTTAGAGTTTACAGAGAATGGTGTGGTAAACAAAAACATCAACCGAGCAGCACTCTGTGAGCAAAATTACCTAGTTAATGACAGAGGTCAAAGGAGAATATCCAGACTGGTTCAAGTTGACAGGAAGGTGACAGTATCTCAAATAACTACATGTGACAACAGTGGGGTGCAGAAGAACATCACTGAATGCACAACATGTTGAATCTTGAAGTGGAAGAGCTACAGCACCAGAAGAACATGAACTTGTACTCAGTGGCCACTTTATTAGGTACAGGAGATACCTAATGAAATGACAACTGAGTGTATATAGTAAATAAAGCTGACTCAACTTCAATGGCTGTTTTGTAAATGAGCATTTTGAGCTCATTTCATGGTCACAGATACATGTGATGAAGACTTACCAACTGCACAGAGTAAAAATTCAATGCTCCCTATTCACTTACAGTGCTCCACTTTGACAAATACCGTATTGTGCAAAGGATTTTGGCACCCCAGCTAGATATCAGTGCCTAGGACTTTTGCACAGTATTGTATGCTCATTGCAAGATGTTGACACCCAAGGATTTAATAGTCTGATATAGGATTTATCCACCAGTGATGCAACTAAACAAGGAGCAGTCATTTTCAGACTGGTAGAATTTAAAAAAATCAATTACAATCAGAAAATAAGAAATATGTGTTCAAAAGGGAGCAAGTTCCTTGAGTCTCGCCGCACAGTCGGGGCATGGGGAGAGCATTTGGCTCAACGTCACTCAGAAAATTCTGCATTAGTCGATACCAAGAGCTGCAGCTTTGGCTGCCTCCAAGGCCAACAGCAGCAATTTTGTTCCCTGGCTATGCAGGGAATGCAGGAATATAGATCACATGCAGATTAATTTGGCATCACGTTTGGCACAAACATTATGGGCTGAAGAGCCTTTTTATCTGTGCTGCACTGCTCCATGCTCAAACACAAATGAAACACCCATGCCTGCGTTCAGCATCACGAAGGCAGCATTCAGACAAAAGCTGGCATGTGCAAATAACAAGTGATGCTTACACATTCAACGTGCCAGGGAATGACTATATCCAAGAAAGGATCTAACTATGCATCTTTAACATTCAGTTGTGTTATCATCATCCCCTCCTCCACCATCAACATCCTTGGAGCTGCCATTGATGAGAAACTCAAATGAACCAGCCACAAAAATACCATGACTACAAAAGAACAGGCTAGAGACTTGGTTTTCTGTGGCAAAGTGATTCAACTCTTGACTTCCCAAGAGTTGAAGGCACAAGTCAGGAGCTTGATGAAATATTCTTCACTGGAGGTGCCATCTTTCACGTATGACATTAAACAGTGATACAACCAATCCAGTAGGCAGAGCATAAAAAGGCTCCCACGTCACAATGTGGAGAAGAACAAAGTTCCCTTTGGCCAAAATGCCTTCCATTCAGTTCTTTTTAGCGGAATGAAGATGTACCTGATGAGATTTATATGATTATTGAAGCCACGGCTGAGGCTTTGAGGTGGCATCTGGTCCAACCACAGTACTGGCTGATCTGGATCAGCAATCCTAGAGTCAAAAGGCACAGAAAAGGCAAATTAATTTATGACAGCATACCCAAGCTCACCATAACCACCTGTTAAACAATGCTCCACCCTGACCCACGCAGAGAGTGGTGAATGCGTGGAATGGGCTGCCAGTGACGGTGGTGGAGGCGGATACAATAGGGTCTTTTAAGAGACTCCTGGATAGGTACATGGAGCTTAGAAAAATAGAGGGCTATGGGTAACCCTACGTAATTTCTAAAATAAGTACATTTTTGGCACAGCATTGTGGGCCTGTATTCTGTATGTCTGTAAGTTTTCTATGTTTCTATTCAACAGAAAGAGACTTGGTTTATAAAGTAAACAAAATGTTGCACAGCTAAAGGTTGATTCAAGGACAGACTGAAGGACTTCTCATAACATCAACAAATTATGCAGTTAGGCTGGTAATTGGGAATGGAGGCGAGACAACAGCAAAACATTAACAAATCAATGAAAAAAACATAAAAGCCCACCATCCAGGCCATGCCGTCTTCTCACTACTGCCATTAGGCAAGAAGTATAGAAGCCACAAGCCCCACACCACCTGGTTGAGGAATAGTTATTACTCTACAACCATTTGGCTCCTGAACCGGCATTGATAATTCCACTCACACTACTCTGAACCGATTCTACGGTCTACAGACGATCTACGATCTTGAAAAGTGAAAAGTCATTTTTCAAGAACTCTTTACAACTCATATTCTCAGATTATTTGCACACTTTTTCCTGTAAATGCCTGCAAGAAAATGAATCTCAAAGTAGTATCTGGCAACATATTCTTAGTTTGAAAATAAACTTACTTAGAACAACACTACACACAGACTGAAGCTGGAAACTACATTGCCATCATACATTTTTCTTCATTCTTTCCTGAAAGCAGCAAGGTGTGCCAAATAATGTTGTACAAAAAACACAAACAGAGCATGAGTAGGTCAATTGACACATTGTGCCTGTCTTGTTATCCATAAAATATGCCTAATCTTTTACCTTAGCCAAATTTTCATGCACCAACCTTATATTATCTTAATAAACATGTTTATTAATCTACCCATGCCTGAAATATGGTCTGCGACTGAGCCTCCACAGCTGTCTCGGGGTGATTTCAAAGATTCATTGACCTTCTAGGTGAAAATTTTTCTTACCTTTATTCTTAATGGTTAACCCATTATTTTGAGGCAATAATCTGATTCTTGGCCAGGAAAATAATATGCTTGCATCAGTCCCATCAAGCCCCAAAGACCTTTGTGTATTTATGTGAGATCAGATATAAGATCACAACATTATTCTATATAGTTTCAGAATGACTTTTGTACTTAAATCCCCTAGCATTGAAGGACAATGGGTCATTCGTGTTCCTAATTATTGTCGCAAATGCATATTAACTTGGAGTGATACGTGACACAAAACCCCTCTAACACATCTTCCATTTTGGCTTTTGGTATTTGCCTTCTGAAAGAGGGTATCCCTGGGTCTTTTAATTCTCATCCCAGTCACTTAACAGGGGCACAATTGAGAGCATCCTGACTAGCTGCATCACTGCCTGGTATGGGAACTGTACCTCCCTTAATCGCAGGACTCTGCAGAGAGTGGTGCAGACAGCCCAGCACATCTGTAGTTGTGAACTTCCCACTATTCAGGACATTTACAAAGACAGGTGTGTAAAAAGGGCCCGAAGGATCATTGGGGACCACAGTCACCCCAACCATGGTCTATTCCAGCTGCTACCATCCGGGAAACAGCAAAGCAGCATAAAAGCCAGGACCAACAGGCTCCGGGACAGCTTCTTCCACCAGGCCATCAGACTGATTAGCTCATGCAGATTTGAGTGTATTTTACATTGAGTGTATGTTACATTGACTGTTCTATTTATTATAAATTATTATAAATTACTATGATTGCACATTGCACATTTAGATGGAGATGTAACGTAAAGATTTTTACTCCTCATGTATGTGAGGGATGTAAGAAATAAAGTCAATTCAATTTACAACAATGTCTCCAGTTGATTCATTGATCCCAAATAAGCACTGGAAATCCAGAGTGCAAGCAAGGTGTAACAGCCAGACCGACAGGTCTCAAGAGTGGCCAGGGCTGGGGTCTGGACTGTGGGTCACATGTTTAGACAGAGCTAGGATTAAGGTCTGGAACACCAAGTGCAAAGAATGTGGGCAGGTTGGTAGCTGAAGTGCGGGTCTACCGTGCTTATTTATTTCCTGTACCATTTAAACTAGCTGAGTTAATTTATAAATAAATTAAACTAACAAGTAACATATAAAAGTTCTTCCAGACTATTTGCTGGGCCATATATTCAACTCTTGTCTCATTGAATCCATGTTTTGTTCTAGACAAGATAATTGATTTGGAGACTGTTGTTCTATGATGGTATTGACATCAATCCTCATCCAGTATCCACATTCCTACACAGCAGGTGTCACTCAATAGCAAATGGAATATTTGGTATTGATAGGAGGAAACTATCCTATTTGGTATTAATTAATTGGAAAATCTGGTGATCTAGCAACAGAATAACTCAGTTTTACTGTACTTCTATTTGCACAATTATTTCCTGTGTCTTGTTATGAATGCTGTATTCTCCTAGCAACAATGTTGATCTTATACCTGCACGCCTCAACCAGAGTTTACTCGGAAGGGACTTTATTACTCATTTCATTACCTTCACTATCCTCTATCCTTCTTCTCTAACTTTCCAAATCTCTCATCTGAACCCTTCTGCCTTCTCCCTACTGTTTAACATAACACCTCATCTAGTCCCAATTATTTTATTCACTTGGTCTCTTGCTTTGATTCAAGTGAACTGCCTATAGAACAGCTGCCCCAGTTCCAGCGCCAATACACAATGAATTGGAGCAGTTTTCTTCCACACCAATCTCTAAGCCACACATTCAACTCTAATTTTGTTGATTCCATGCTTTAAGGCAAGATAATTGATTTGGAGGCTCTTGTTCCATGGCGGTCCTAACATCAACCTTGACCCAATGTAACACACAAAAATGTTCCGGGAGGAACTCAGCAGATCAGGCAGCAACTCTGGAAAAGAATAGTCAATGTTTTGGGCTGAGATCCTTCATCAGAACCCAACATCCAAATTCTATTCCACTGTTAGCAAACTACTGATCTGACATCTTGCATGATAAGGATAAACTTTTGATCTCTTAGTCTACTCAATCATGGACTTTCACCTTATTGTCTATCTGCACTATATTTTCTCTGTACCTGTGACTTTATACTCTGCACTCTGATTTCCTTCTGTACTTCTGTCTGAGTGGCATGTTAAATAAAGCTTTTCACTGTATGTATACTGTGTATATGTATGTATGTACACTATAAATGTGACAATAATAAATCAGTTACCAATTAACAGCACAAACACGAGGAAATCTGCAGATAACAGGAATTCTGCAGATGCTGGAATTTCAAGCAACACACATCAAAGTTGCTGGTGAACACAGCAGGCCAGGCAGCATCTTTAAGAAGAGGTACAGTCGATGTTTCAGGCCGAGACCCTTCGTCAGGACTAACTGAAGGAAGAGTTAGTAAGAGATTTGAAAGTGGGATGGGGAGGGGGAGATCCAAAATGATAGGAGAAGACAGGAGGGGGAGGGATGGAGCCAAGAGCTGGACAGGTGATTGGCAAAGGGGATATGAGAGGATCATGGGACAGGAGGTCCAGGGAGAAAGACAAGGGGTGGGGGAAACCCAGGGGATGGGCAAGGGGTATAGTCAGAGGGAGAAAAAGGAGAGTGAGAGAAAGAATGTGTGTATAAAAATAAATAACGGATGGGGTACGAGGGGGAGGTGGGGTATTAGCAGAAGTTAGAGAAGTCAATGTTCATGCCATCAGGTTGGAGGCTACCCAGACGGAATATAAGGTGTTGTTCCTCCAACCTGAATGTGGCTTCATCTTTACAGTAGAGGAGGCCATGGATAGACATGTCAGAATGGGAATGGGATGTGGAATTAAAATGTGTGGCCACTCGGAGATCCTGCTTTCTCTGGCGGACAGAGCCTAGGTGTTCAGCAAAGCGGTCTCCCAGTCTGCGTCGGGTCTCGCCAATATATAGAAGGCCACATCGGGAGCACCGGACGCAGTATATCACCCCAGCCGACTCACAGGTGAAGTGTCGCCTCACCTGGAAGGACTGTCTGGGGCCCTGAATGATGGTAAGGGAGGAAGTGTAAGGGCATGTGTAGCACTTGTTCAGCTTACAAGGATAAGTGCCAGGATGGAGATCAGTGGAGAGGGATGGGGGGACGAATGGACAAGGGAGTCGCATAGGGAGCGATCTCTGCGGAAAGCCGGGGGTGGAGGGAAAGATGTGCTTAGTGGTGGGATCCTGTTGGAGGTGGTGGAAGTTACGGAGAATAATATGTTGGACCCGGAGGCTGGTGGGGTGGTAGGTGAGGACCAGGGGAACCCTATTCCTAGTGGGGTGGTGGAAGGATGGAGTGAGAGCAGATGTGCGTGAAATGGGGGAGATGCGTTTGAGAGCAGAGTTGATGGTGGAGGAAGGGAAGCCTCTTTCTTTAAAAAAGGAGGACATCTGCCTCGTCCTGGAATGAAAAGCCTCATCCTGACAGCAGATGCGGCAGAAATGGAGGAATTGCGAGAAGGGGATGGCATTTTTCAGCGAAACGATCTCCCAGTCTGCGTCGGGTCTCGCCAATATATAGAAGGCCACATCCGAAGCACCGGACACAGTATATCACCCCCAGCTGACCATTCGATAGTAAATGAAATTATTTCCCTTCTAACATCCCAACCAACCCTCCTCATCCTCTCCTCTGAACACTTGTCCATGAACAAAGGAACATCACTTGTCACTTCTGCCAACATTATGGAAAATAGAAACCAGGATGTGTCCTCGCCTCTGTGCATGCTGTTGAAATCATTCTTCAAGTATCAACTTTCAGACCCATTATTTTCATCATTATTTTAATAAGCAAATTCTGATTGCTTGACAAATAGTTCACACTCTCATACCTTCACTCGAGTGAAAAATATTGCACTCTTACATCAGACACAGTTCCAAACAAAAGTCATACTTTATTGATCCCGGGGTACAAAAGCAGTACAAACTTCAGATTTCTTCAATAAGAGCAGGCAACTAGTAAAGTGGATTGGTTTTGCTAAAAACATTCTGCTTTTCTATTCATCACTTGGTACCTCTCAGCACTCTTCACAACTATAATTATTTAGTCTCTGCTGTGTTCTGATTTCTGTTAACAGTGAATGTCATTCTTTAGGCCTTTCAAATATCGAAAGGCAGAAAGAATGGACGTGGAGAGGATGTTTCCTATAGTGGGGGAGTCTAGGACCAGAGGGCATAACCTCAGAGTAGAAGGACATCCCTTTGGAACAGAGATGAGGAGCCAGTGGGTGGCGAATCTGTGGAATTCATTGCCACAGATGTCTGTGGAGGTCAAGTCAATGGGTATATCTAAAATAGAGGTCGATAGGTTCTTGATTATTAGGGGTGGTCAAAGGTTACGGGGGAAGACAGGAGAATGGGTTGAAATGGTCGATTTATTATCTCAATATTCGATAGGTTTCAATGAGATACCTCTTCATTCTTCTAAACTTCAGCATGTATAGGTACTCAACCATCAAATGCCCCTCACATGTTAACAACAGGAATTCTGCAGATGCCAGAAATTCAAGCAACACACATCAAAGTTGCTGGTGAACGCAGCAGGCCAGGCAGCATCTCTTCGTCAGGGTCTCGGCCTGCAACGTCGACTGCACCTCTTCCTAGAGATGCTGCCTGGCCTGCTGCATTCACCAGCAACTTTGATGTGTGTTGCCCCTCACATGTTAACACTTGCACTCCTGGAATTATTCTTACTTAGGCCCATTATGTTTGCCTGTGTGTAGAGCATTGGAATTATTCTAGCGAATGTACTGTTTCTGTGAGAAGCATAACAAATCAGCCTAGATGGAATGACAAGCAGTCTTAATGAGCTGAATGGCCTCATTCCACTCCTATGCTTTATGGTCTTAGGTCTATAGAACGTAAAACATAGAATAGTCCAGCACATTACAGGCCCTTCGGCCCACAATGTTGTGCTGACCCTCAAACCCTGCCTCCCATATAACCCCCAACCTTAAATTCCTCCATATACCTGTCTAGTAGTCTCTTAAATTTCACTAGTGTATCTGCCTCCACCACTGACTCAGGCAGTGCATTCCACGCACCAACCACTCTCTGATTAAAAAACCTTCCTCTAATATCCCCCTTGAACTTCCCACCCCTTACCTTAAAGCCATGTCCTCTTGTATTGAGCAGTGGTGTCCTGGGGAAGAGGCGCTGGCTATCCACTCTATCTATTCCTCTTATTATCTTATACACCTCTATCATGTCTCCTCTCATCCTCCTCCTCGCCAAAGAGTAAAGCCCTAGTTCCCTTAATCTCTGATCATAATGCATACTCTCTAAACCAGGCAGCTTCCTGGTAAATCTCTGTACTCTTTCCAATGCTTCCACATCCTTCCGATAGTGAGGCGACCAGAAATGGACACAGTCTCCAATTGTGGCCTAACCGGAGTTTTATAGGGCTACATCATTACATCGCGACTCTTAAACTGTATCCCTCGACTTATGAAAGCTAACACTCCATAAGCTTTCTTAACTACACTATCTACCTGCCATGTATTCAACCTGAGCCTGAGGCTCCGGAGGGTTCCTGTATTGTGGAAGACGTCCTGCCTCGTCCCTGTGCCGAAGACGCTGCGCCCCAGCGGCCTCAATGACTATAGACCGGTGGCATTGACCTCCCACATCATGAAGACCCTGGAGAGACTTGTTCTGGAGCTGCTCTGGCCTATGGTCAGGCCACACTTAGACCCCCTCCAGTTCACCTACCAGCCCCGACTAGGAGTTGAGGATGCCATCATCGTCCTGCTCAACCGTGTCTCCGCCCACCTGGACAAGCCAGCGAGCACTGTGAGGGTTATTTATTTTGACTTCTCCAGTGCGTTCAACAATATCCACCCTGCTCTGCTGGGGGAGAAGCTGACAGGGATGCAGGTGGATGCTTCCCTGGTATCTTGGATTCTTGATTACCTGACTGGTAGACCACAGTACGTGTGCTTGCAACACTGTGTGTCCGACAGAGTGATCAGCAGCACTGGGGCTCCACAGGGGACTGTCTTGTCTCCCTTTCTCTTCACCATTTACACCTCCGACTTCAACTACTGCACAGAGTCTTGTCATCTTCAGAAGTTTTCGGCTGACTCTGCCATAGTTGGATGCATCAGCAAGGGAGATGAGGCTGAGTACAGGGCTACGGTAGGAAACTTTGTCACATGGTGTGAGCAGAATTATCTGCAGCTTAATGTGAAGAAGACTAAGGAGCTGGTGGTAGACCTGAGGAGAGCTAAGGTACAGATGACCCCTGGGGGTCAGTGTGGACATGGTGGAGGATTACAAATACCCTGGGATACGAATTGACAATAAACTGGACTGGTCAAAGAACACTGAGAACTACAAGAAGGGTCAGAGCCGTCTCTATTTCCTGAGGAGACTGAGGTCCTTTAACATCTGCCTGACGATGCTGAGAATGTTCTACGAGTCTGTGGTGGCCAGTGCTATCATGTTTGCTGTTGTGCTGGGGCAGCAGGCTGAGGGTGGCAGACACCAACAGAATCAACAAACTCATTCGTAAGGCCAGTGATGTTGTGGGGATGGAACTGGACTCTCTCACGATGGTGTCTGAAAAGAGGATGCTGTCTAAGTTGCATGCCATCTTGGTCAATGTCTTCCACCCACTACATAATGTACTGGGTGGGCACAGGAGTACATTCAGCCAGAGACTCATTCCACCTAGATGCAGCACTGAGCGTCATAGGAAGTCATTCCTGCCTATGGCCATCAAACTTTACAACTCCTCCCTTGGAGGGTCAGACATCCTGAGCCAATAGTCCTGGACTTATTTCATAATTTACTGGCATAATTTACATATTACTATTTAACTATTTATGGTTCTATTACTAGTTATTATTTATGGAGCAACTGTAACAAAAACCAATTTCCCCTGGGATTAATAAAGTATGACTATGACTATGAGGCAACTTTCAGGGATCTGTGGACATCTACCCCTAGATCCCTCTGCGCCTCCACACTATCAAGTATCCTGCCATTTACTTTGTACTCTGCCTTGGAGTTTGTCCTTCCAAAGTGTACCACTTCACACTTCTCCGGGTTGAACTGCGGGTTGAAATTTGTTGCCTTTGTAGCAGCAGTACAATACAATACATAAAAACAGAAAAAATAATGTGAATTACAGTAATACAATTATATATGTATGTATTTTATATACATATAGGCATCCATTAGTCTCATGAGACCATGGATTTGCACCTTGGAAGGTTTCCAGGGCGCAAGCCTGGGCAAGATTGTATGGAAGACTAGCAGTTGCAAGTCTTCCCCCTCCACGCCACCGATGTTGTCCAAGGGAAGGGCACCAGGACCCATACAGCTTGGCACCGGTGTCGTCGCAGAGCAATGTGTGGTATATATAAACATATATAGATGATTACTATCCCCATCTTTGTTGTGATACCCACCAAACTCATTACGCCATTACCTTCTCCATTTCACAGCGATATCAAACATGTCCTTCCATTGCATCAATCTGGTTTTGCCACCAACACGGATTTTTGAATTTGCCCATGTTCGTTGTACAACCTGCATAATTTCTAATGTTGCAAGTCCCATAGCTGCAAACATATAACAAAAAGATACAACTGATTTAAACAAATGTTCTACAACAAATATTTTAAAAACATTTTCTGATGGTTTTTTTTTTTGCCTTTCCTCTGGATCCTTCTGCACTGCACAGATAACATCTGAAAAACCTACACTGACAACTCCCTAAGGAGGATCTTCAGAGTCCATCAGAGTAAAACATTGTAAACTTTCCACAACATTTTCTCTATCCAAGGCATAAAACAGCAACTCAGCTTTATTATGTATGTGCGGAGCAACAGCGACAAGGGAGTAGTACGATAAAACGTTTTTACTGAGTCATGTTAGTAACTGTACACACTGGGCAACTTACAGTATGTGAGTGAGCTAATTAAGCCCAGCAGAGGCTTATTATCTGTATGGATTTCGAACAGATATCCAGATAAGTATTAACAGAAGTGCTTGATGCCAAACATAATGGCTAGAGCTTCTCAGTTGAGCTGTGACATCATCAGTGAAGCAAAAGCAATAGCCATTTCTGTTCTGCTGGGCATTCAATGCAAGAGTTGGCTCCCACACTATGTTGCCCAGCATAGATTGTTACTAACATGACTCAGTCAGAATGTTAATTCATACTACTCCATTTTCATTTCTACTCCATGAATACAAAACAAGCTTGAGATCAGCAGAAAAGAAATCACAGATTTATGCTGCTAATTTGTTCTAAGGCTCTTCACAGGAATATTATCAGTCATGACTTGACACTGGGAGCTATTAAGATGAAAATGAGACACTGTCCTTGAGGTCAAGCAAGTATTGTCTTGGGGAGTGGAGAGTCAGAGTGTTTTTATTTGAGGAGGGTGGAGGCGGGTCCACAATAGGAAGAACAAAAATATCATGGGGTTTATACAGCTGGTTACAGAGTTAGAGAGAGGCAAGACCAGATGAAGATTTTAAAAGAGGAACAAGGATGGGATATTTTTACATTGGAATACTTCTCACCTGGCCATCAGGGCTTCACTGATCATGAGGGATATGAAGAGCAGAATTTAAAATGAGCTTAATAGAAGGAGAGTAGAAGAACAGAGCCTGGCTAGGAGAGTTGTGGAATAGTCAAATAGCAAAATGTGCAGCCATCTTGGGGACAGATTAAGCCCAAACGAGGATTCTATGCAATTATTGGAACATTTTTAGTTACCTTTTCATTGGTGTTTTGTCAACAGCCAAGCAAATACACTATTTCTGCTTAGACTTTACATTCAGAATGCAAATAGGAAATCACACAGAATGGTATAATTAGTGTAGCGCCTCAAGGAATCAACGTGATCACTATTTACAAAGGGTCATCAGTGATTCCACAGCAATAAAGCTTGTAAAAGCAATGGCCAGGCCCTGGTAAGAAAATAAATGCAATGGAAAGCTCTAGTAGCATAAAGAGAAACAAGAATTAGCTTTACTTTTAAAAGTATGAAACAATAGAAGAAAATACATAAATCAACAATAATAGGCATTGAAGGCAAAGTCAAAATGTGTCGATTTCGAACATTTACTGAAAGGTAAACTATATTTATGCTAATGGAAGGTCAGATTGCAATGAACTGTTGTGAGACATGGATCCACACCTGCAGAGGTTTCAATCACAAACAGGGTCACTGTGATGCCAAAAGAAAGATGAGAAAACTGCAGATATTCTTTGTGAAATCTGAACTAGCCAGCTACTAATGGACGTAGCTGATTCATGATCCTGATACATGTACACGCACCTATATCAATCACTATCTTTTTAACCAACATGTCCAGAGACAGAAGAAACATCAGGTGGTTGGCCATTTCAGTTAGAGGTACTGAAGTCTGAAAATTCTAAATATCTGGATGAACCAGAAATCTAAGGATCTTTTTAAGAGTAGAATTCCAAACCCTAACACATTGTGATGAGATCATCTTAAAGTAGCAAACCTGACATTGTAATTTTACAAGCATCCCTTCATTAACAAAAGCAGAATCAAGGGGCACAAAGGAAAATTATGGCATATTCAAAATACAGGTTTCCCCCGCCATCCGAAGGTAGAGCGTTCCTATGAAACGGTTCGTAAGCTGGAATGTTGTAAAGCAAAGAAGCAATTACCATTCATTCATATGGGAAAAATTTGTGAGCGTTCGCAGACCCAAAAATAACCTACCAAATCATGCCGAGTAACACATAAAACTTAAAATAACAGTAACATATAGTAAAAGCAGGAATGATATGATGAATACACAGCCTATATAAAGTAGAAATACTTTTCCACAATCATTGTTTGCACTGTTCTCTGTAGCGAAAATCTCACGCAAGTGCTGTTGGCAAAAACACTCTCTCTAGTAACCTTTAAGCTATGAAGCTGCCAAATCATACCAAACAACACATAAAAATACATAGCCAATATAAAGTAGAAATAATGTATGTACAGTGTAGTATCACTTACGGGAATCGGGAAGACAGCGAGCACATTGATGATGGTGTGTTAGGCTGAGTCGTCGGAGGTTGGGGTGGTGCAGTGGTCCCCACCATCTGGGCAGCGAACTGATACCGATCCGCAAAGCATGCAGGGGTACAGCGGTAGCCGGGAGGCACACAGCAATCCATTGCATCGCCTCTGATCTGGGTCGACAATTACGTGCCAGGCGGCACCTAATTAATTAGCATGTTTAGTTCGGCTTTTTTCTTCAAGATGTGCTGTGTGCCTCCCGGCTACCGCTGCATTCTCCGCGAATTGGTATCTGTCCGTGGCCCGGGGGTTGGGGTGCTGGGACATTGGGGTGTCATCTCATCGGCATCTGTTTCCATTAGGGCAGGCAGCTCATCTATGACTGCCCGCCTCGATGTCGAAGGTCGAGGTTCATCATCTGCTGTGGCTGATGTGGAAGGCTTGAAAAACGACAGCATGCTTGACTGCTGAGCCTCGCGCAATTTTCTGTCATACAGTTCTTTGTAAGCACTCAAACCATCTTGCAAATATGTCCTAAACCGACGTACCCATATAACCATATAACAATTACAGCATAGAAACAGGCCACCTCGGCCCTTCTAGTCCGTGCCGAACGCTTACTCTCACCTAGTTCCACAGCCCATAACCCTCCATTCCTTTCCTGTCCATATAGCTATCCAATTTAACTTTAAATGACAATATCGAACCTGCCTCAACCACTTCTGCTGGAAGCTCATTCCACAGGGCTACCACTCTCTGAATAAAGAAGTTCCCCCTGCTGTTACCCCTAAACTTTTGCCCTTCAACTCTCAACTCATGTCCTCGTTTGAATCTCCCCTACTCTCAATTGAAAAAGCCTATCCACGTCAACTCTATCTATCCCCCTCATAATTTTAAATACCTCTATCAAGTCCCCCCTCAACCTTCTACGCTCCAAAGAATAAAGACCTTTCAAAATTAAAGTCGTACTTTATCATTGCAGTGAAAATCTCACGCAGTTGCTTCACGTTCAGTTCCTGGAAAACTTCACTTTCGGTCCATTCGCTACTGCATTCAGTTTCAATTATTATCCTTTCCTCTTCCAATTGCATCAGCTCCTCATCTATCAGTTCTTGGTCATGGGATGCCAAAACCTCTTCAACATCATCTTCGTCATCTTCCACAGGGCAAACTCACTGTGTCCTTACTTCGTTCACCATGATCGAAACGCTTAATGATGTCTAGTTTTACGCTAAGTGTAACACCCTTAGGAGCTCCTTCAGGTTTTACCGATACCTTAGAACTCATCTTGCAAACAGCTGCTCATAGGCACGTGCTTAAGCAATGCCGGCAAGAATGCAGTTCCGAATCCGGGGGAGAGCGGTTGCTTGGGGCGCGCGCTGCTTTTTTTTCGTAACAGTGAAAACACCTTCTATTAACGAAAACAGGGAATTAACGTAGGTCTTTCATAACACTGAGGTTTTGTAAAGTGAACGTTCGAAAAGCGGGGGACACCTGTAACACAAATTTTTCCAGTATTTTCCATCTCACCTCTATGTACTCTTTTGTTTGGAAGAAAGCCTGGTGTAGCATATTGCATGAGTGAACCCAAGCGGTCCGCAGTGCAAATTAGTTCTTGGATCTCTTCACTGTAGCTTTCAAACTTCTGAGGTAGAACATCCCTGTGAAGAACATTAGCATTTTACTAACAAGGACAACTGATATAGTGGATTACATTTAATTGCGTCCTTAGTTAACGGAGACAGCCACTTATTTGGGGCAACTCTTAAAGAACAAAAACAAATCGAGAAAATAACCAGGATTCCCTTTATTTGGGACACTATGCCACTTAATAAGGATACGAGACTGTTGCCGAATAGTTTCTAACCAGCTTTGACCACAAGACATAGGAGCAAAATTAGGCCTTTCAGCCCATCGAGTCTGTTCCACAATTCCATCATTGCTGATCCCAGATCCCACTCAACCCCATGCACCTGCCTTCTTGCCATATCCTTTGATGCCCTGACCGATCAGGAAACGATCGACTTCCGCCTTAAATACACCCATGGACTTGGCCTCCACCGCAGTCTGTGACAGAGCATTTCACAGATTCACTACTCTCTGGCTAAAAAAAATTCCTCCTTACCTCTATTCTAAAAGATTGCCCCCCAACATTTAGGCTGTGCCCTCTAGTTCTGGATAACCCCACCACAGGAAACATCTTCTCCATATCAACCTTATCTAGTCCCTTCAACATTCAATAAGTTTCAGTGAGATACCCGCACATTCTAAATTGCAGTGAGTACAGGTCCAAAGCTGCCAAATTTTCCTCACGTAACCCCGTTCACTCCTGGAATCATCTCATGAACCTCCCCTAGATTCTCTCTGACAACACATCTTTTCTGAGATATGGGGCCCCAAACTGTTGACAGTACTCCAAGTGTGGCCTGACTAGTGTCTTATAAGGCATCCGTTAGTCTCGTGAGACCATGGATTTGCGGAAGGTTTCCAGGGCACAAGCCTGGGCAAGGTTGTATGGAAGACCGGCAGTTGCCCATTCTGCAAGTCTCCCCTCTCCACACCACTGATGTTGTCCAAGGGAAGGGCACTAGCGCCAATACAGCTTGGCACCAGTGTCGTCGCAGAGCAATGTGTGGTTGTGCCTTTCTCAAAGACACACCACGCTGCCTCAGCTGAGGCTCGAACTAGTGACCTTCAGATCACTGGATCAACGCCTTAACCACTTGGCCACGTGCCAAGTGTCTTATAAAGCCTCAACATTATGTCCTTGCTTTTATATTCTGTTTCCCTTGAAATAAATGCCAACATTGCATTTGCCTTCTTTACCACAGACTCAACCTGTAAATTAACCTTCTGGGAGTCTTGCACAAGCACTCCCAAGTCCCTCTCCACTGCTGTTGTTTGAACCTCCTTCCCATTTAGATAATAGTCTGTACTATTGTTCCTTTTACCAGCTTGCATCATCATACATTTCCCAACACTGTATTCCACCTGCTACTTTTCTTTTGCCCATTCTTCCAATTCAAGTCTTGCTGCAATCACAAAAAAGTGGGGGCAGAAAAGAGCACTTGTCCCTTAAAGTCTGCCTACACCCCCAGCACTGCATTCAAGATGATTGTGACTGGTTCGATATATTGAACTTTCAGGTATGCCTTAATAACCTCTATTCAAATTTACTTTCTAGACTATGGTCTTGGAGAAAGGAAGTGTGATGATTGTTGTAGGAGTGAAAAGAAACACAAGAATCTATGGACAATCTTCTGACTTGTCTGATCATATTATGATTGCTTTCTCACTAATCAATCCAATCAGCGGGGGGAGCAGAACACAGCGAATCAAATAAAAATACAGAAGACACAAGCGGGATGGCCATTGTTGGGAGTAGGTCAGTCATGAGAGTAGGAGTGACGGGCTTTGGCTCAAAAGAGGCATTGGCTCTGGGTAAGCTTCTGTCGAGGTTCCCTTTTTGTTTTCTCTTACTGTACTTAGTGTAGTAAATGGCTGTTGTGTGTTCTTCATTGGATGTGAAGTCCTGGGAGATCCAGAGTCTCCCAGGAAACTACATCTGCATGAAGTGCATCCGACTGCAGCTGAATTATCTTCAGCTTGTACGGGAGAGTGAGGATATAATCAATCAGAGTTAAAGGGAAGTAGTCACCCCGAAGTTGCAGGAAGCAAATAGCTAAGTGACTGTTAGGAGAAATGAAAATGTGAATAGGCAGTTAACGCAGACCACCCCTGTAGCCATTCCCCTCAAAAATAAGTATACTGTTTTGGATACTTTTGTGGGGGATGACCTCCCAGGGGAGTGCTACGGAGACCAGGTTACTGGCACTGAACATGGGTCCGTGGTGCAGAAGGTAATGAGGCAGAAGAGGGATAGGGGACTTGACAGTCAAGAGAACAGGCATGAGATTCTGTGGACGTGAACGGGAGACCCGGATGGTATGTTGCCTCCCAGCTGCCAGGGTCAGGGACATCTTAGATCATGTCCACAGCATTTTAAGGATGGAGGGAGAGCAACCAGATGATTTGGCAGATATAGGTACCAAAATCATAGGAAGGAAAAGCAATGAGGTCCTGAAATGAGAATTTAAAGAGCGAGACAGAAAGCTGAGAAACAAAACCTCCAGGATAGTAATTTCTGGATTGCTCCCTGTGCCATGTGCTGGTGAGGGTAGAAATAGGATGATTTGGCAGATAAATGTGTGGCTGAGAAGCTGGTGCAGGAGGCAAGGCTTCAGGTTCTTGGATCATTGAGATCTCTTCTGGGGGAGGTGAGGTGTGACCTGCACAAAAGGGATGGGTTGCATCTGAACCCGAGGAGGACCAATATTCTTGCAAGCAGGTGTGTTAGAGCTACTGGGAGGGTTTAAACTAATTTGGCAGGGGGGTGGGAATCAGAATGAAGGGACTCAAGATAGGATGGATGGTTAAAAAAAAAGTCAGACTGTCAGGAAGGGCAGACAGATGATAGGACAAAATTGCAGCCAGAAGGGTATCAGTGCATTAGGGATGCAAAAATCAAAGAGGGTAGGAAATACAGCACTCAAAGTGTTATATCTCAATGCACAGAGTGTAAGAAATAAAGTGGATGATCTTGTTCCACTACTACAGATGGTCAGGTATGATGTTGTGGCCATCACTGAATCATGGCTGAAGGATGGTTGTGATTGGGAGCTGAATGTCCAAGGTTACACGTTATATTGCAGAGATAGGAAGGTAGGCAGAGGGGGTGACGTGGCTCTGCTAGTAAAGAATGGCATCAAATCAAAAGAAAGATGTGATACAGGACTGAAAGATGTTGAGTCCTTGTTGGTTGACTTAAGAAACTGCAGGGATAAAATGACCCTGATGGCAGTTATATACAAGCCTCTCAACGGTAGCTGGGATGTGGACCACAGATTACAACAGGAAATAGAAAAGGCGGGTCATAAGTGCAATGCTATGATAATCATGGGTGATATCAACATGCAGGTTGATAATGGGTCTCAAGAGAGTAAGTTCGTTGAATGCCAACGAGATGGCTTTTTAGAGCAGTTTGTCGTTGAGCCTACTAGGGGATCAGCTATACTGGATTGAGTGTTATGTAATGAACTGGAGGTGATTAGGGAGCTTCAGATAAAACAACCTTTAGGAGGCAGTGATCACATTATGACTGTGTTCAACATGAAACCTGATAGGCAGAAAGTCTGGTGTAGCAGTATTTCCGTGGAGTAAGGGAAATTACAGTGGTATGAGACAGAAGTTGGCCAAAGTAAATCCGAAGGAGCTGTTGGCAGGGATGACAGCACAGCAGTGATGGCGTGAGTTTCTGGGAAAGTGCAGGACAGATTATTCCAAGAGTGAAGAAATACTCAAATGGCAACATAGTACAACCATAACTAACAAGTACAACCATAACTAACAAGGAAGGTCAAAGCCAATGTAAAAACAAAAGAGAGGGCATACAACAAAGCAAAAAGTAGCAGGAAGATAGAGGATTAGGGGATTGAGAAGCTTTTAAAAACCTACAGAAACCAACTAGAAGAATCATTAGAACAGAAAAGATAAAATATGAAAGCAAGTTAGCAAACAATATCAAAGTGGATAGTAAAAGCTTGTTCAAGTATGTAAAAAAAAATAAAAGAGAGATGAGAGTGGATATACGACCACTAGAAAATGAGGACGGAGAAATATTAATGGGTGAGAAGGAGATGGCAGATGAACTAAATGAGTATTTTGCATCAGTCTTCACTGTGGAAGACACTAGCAGTGTGTCAGGTGTTGAAGGGTGTGAAGGAAGAGAAATGGTGTAGTTACTATGACAAGGAAGAAGGTGCTCAAAAAGCTGAAAGACCTCAAGGTACAGAGGTCACCCAGACCAGATGAACTGCACCCTAGGGTTCTCAAAGAGGTAGAATTAGACATTGTGGAAGCATTAGTAATGATCTTTCAAAAATCAATGGACTCTGGCATAAGACCATAAGACAAAGGAGCAGAAGTAGGCTATTCAGCCCATCGAGTCTGCCCCGCCATTTTATCATGAGCTGATCCATTTTCTCCTATTTAGTCCCACTCCCCTGCCTTCTCACCATAACCTTTGGTGCCCTGGCTACTCAGATACCTATCAATTCTCTGCCTTAAATACACCCAATGATTTGGCCTCCACTGCTGCCCGTGGCAACAAATTCTATAGATTCACCAACCTCAATCATCATGGGAAACAACTTTGCCACATCCACTCTGTCCATGCCTTTTAACATTCGAAATGTTTCTATGAGGTCTCCCCTCATTCTTCTAAACTCCAAGGAATACAGTCCAAGAGCGGACAAACGTTCCTCATATGTTAACCCTCTCATTCCTGGAATCGTTCCAGTGAATCTTCTCTGTACCCTCTCCAATGTCAGCACATCCTTTCTTAAATAAGGAGACCAAAACTGCCCACAGTACTCCAAGTGAGGTCTCACCAGCGCCTTATAGAGCCTCAACATCACATCCCTGCTCCTATACTCTATTCCTCTAGAAATGAATGCCAACATTGCATTCACCTTCTTCACTACTGACTCAACCTGGAGGTTAACTTTAAGGATATCCTGTACGAGGACTCCCAAGTCCTGTTGCATCTCAGAACTTTGAATTCTTTCCCCATTTAAATAATAGTCTGCCCGTTTATAACTTCTGCCAAAGTGCATAACCATACACTTTCCAACATTGTACTTCATTTGCCACTTCTCTGCCCATTCTTCCAATCTATCCAAGTCTCTCTGCAGACTCTCCGTTTCCTCAGCACTACCGGCCCCTCCACCTATCTTCGTATCGTCAGCAAACTTAGCCACAAAGCCATCTATTCCATAATCTAAATCGTTGATGTACAATGTAAAAAGAAGCGGCCCCAACACTGATACCTGCGGAACACCACTGGTAACCGGCAGACAACCAGAATAGGATCCCTTTATTCCCACTCTCTGTTTCCTGCCAATCAGCCAATGCCCTATCCACGTATGTAACTTTCCAGTAATTCCATGGGCTCTTATCTTGTTAAATAGCCTCATGTGTGGCACCTTTTCAAAGGCCTTCTGAAAATCCAAATATACGACATCCACTGCATCTCCCCTGTCTAGCCTACTGGTAATTTCCTCAAAAAATTGTAATAGGTTTGTCAGGCAGGATTTTCCTTTAAGGAATCCATGCTGAGTTCTGCCTATCTTGTCATATGCCTCCAGGTACTCTGTAACCTCATCCTTGACAATCGACTCCAACAACTTCCCAACCACGGATGTCAAGCTAACAGGTCTATAATTTCCTTTTTGCTTCCTTGCCCCCTTCTTAAATAGCGGAGTGACATTTGCAATCTTCCAGTCCTCCGGAACCATGCCAGAATCTATCGACTTTTGAAAGATCATTGCTAATGCCTCCGCAATCTCCACAGCTACTTCCTTCAGAACACGAGGGTGCATTCCATCTGGTCCAGGAGATTTATCTACCTTTAGCCTATTCAGCTTCCTGAGTACTTTCTCTGTCGTAATTGTGACTGCGCACACTTCTCTTCCCTGCCACCCTTGAGTGTCCGGTATACTGCTGTCTTCCTCAGTGAAGACTGATGCAAAATACTTGTTCAGTTCCTCTGCCATCTCCCATTTACAATTTCTCCAGCATCATTTTCTATCGGTCCTATATCTACTCTCACCTGTCTTTTACTCTTTATATACTTGAAAAAGCTTTTAGTACCCTCTTCCATATTATTTGCTAGCTTCCTTTCATAGTTAATCTTTTCTTAATGACCTTCTTGGTTTCCTTTTGTAAGGTTTTAAAAACTTCCCAATCCTCTCTCTTCCCACTAATTTTTGCTTCCTTTATGCCCTCTCTTTTGCTTTAACTTTGGCTTTGACTTCTCTTGTCAACCATGGTTGCATCCTTTTTCCACTCAAAAATTTCTTCTTTTTAGGAATATACCTGTCTTGCACATTCCTCATTTCTCACATAAACTCCAGCCACTGCTGCTCTGCTGTCTTTCCCGCCAGTGTCTCTTTCCAGTCAACTTTGGCATGGTGCCAGAGGACTGGAAAATTGCAAATGTCACTCCACTCTTTAAGAAAGGAGGAAGGCAGCAGAAAGGAAATTATAGATCAGTTAGCATTTTGCTTGCGAAGATGTTGGAGTTAATTGTTAAGGATGAGGTTATGCAGTACTTGGTGACACAGGACGAGATAGGACAAAGTCTGCATGGTTTCCTTCAGGGAAAATCCTTCCTGTTGGAATTCTTTAAGGAGATTATAAGTAGGAAAGATAAAGGTTATGTAGTGGATATTGTATATCTGGACTTTCTGAAGGCCTTTGACAATGTGCCACACATGGGGTTGCTTAACAAGACAAAATTCTATGGTGTTACAGGAAAGTTACTAACATGGTTAGAGCAGTGGCTGATTGGAAGGAGGCAGTGAGTGGGAATAGAAGGATCCTTGTCTGATTGGCTGCCAGTGACTAGTGGTGTTCCGCAGGGGTCTGTGTTGGGACCACTTCTATTTATGCTGTATATCAATTATTTAGATGATGGAATAGATGGCTTTGTTGCCAAGTTTGCAGATGATACAAAGACTGCTGGAGGGGCAGGTCGTGTTGAATTGAATTGACTTGACTTTATTACTTACATCCTTCACATAGATGAGAAATAAAAATCTTTACGTTACATCTCTGTCTAAATGTGCAATGTGCAACTTATATTAATTTGTAATAAATAGTATAGGCAACAGGATAGTCAATATAGCATAGAAATACAATTGCATCAGCATGAATTAATCAGTCTGATGGCCTGGTAGAAGAAGCTGTCCTGAAGCCTATTGGTCCAGGCTTCTTTGCTGCAGACACAGGGAGACTGCAGAAGGACTTAGATAGATTGTGAAAATGGATAAGAAAGTGGCAAATGAAATACAATGTTGGAAAATGCATGGTCATGGACTTTGGTAGAAGAAATAAATGTGCAGACTATTTTCTAAATGGTGAGAATATACAAAAATCTGAGATGCAAAGGGACTTGGGAGTCCTTGTTCAGAAACACCCAGAAGTTAAACTTGCAGGTTGAATTGGTGGCGAGGAAGGCAAAAGGCAATGTTAGCACTCATTTCAAGAGGTCTTGAATACAAGAGCAAGGATGTGATTTTGAGGCTTTATAAGGCACTGGTGAGGCCTCACCTTGAGTATTGTGAACAGTTTTGGGCTCCTCATTGAAGAAAAGATGTGTTGGCATTGGAGAGGGTCCAGAGACAGATGATTCCAGGAACGAAAGGGATATCATACAAGGAACGTTTGATGGCTCTGGGCTGGAATTTAGAAGGATGAAGGGGGAAACTTATTGAAACCTTTCGAATGTTGAAAGACCTAGACAGATGTGAAAAGGATCTTTCCCATGGTGGGGGAACCTAGGACAAAAGGGCACAGACTCAGGATAGAGGGGCGTCCATTTAAAACAGAGATGCAGAAAAATTTCTTTAGGCAGAGGCTGGTGAATTTGTGGAATTTGTTACCAGCTGTGGAGGCCAGGTCATTGGGCGTATTTAAGGCAGAGCTTCATAGGGTTCTCGAATGGACATGGCATCAACAGTTACAGGGAGAAGGCCGGGGAGGGGGGCTAAAGAGGGAAAAAAGGATAAGCCATGATTTAATGGCGAAGCAGACTCCATGTGCCAAATGGCCTAACTCTACTGCTATGTCTTATGTTCTTATGGTCTTAAAGCTTAATTAATCTCTCTGAATACTGAAGGCACACACCTTAAATACATGTTTTCCTTTAAGCCGTGTGCCTTAAATACTCAAAGAGAGATTAATTTAAACCCTGTGAGTTTTCATTACCTCCACTTCCCTCCCAGCAGTTTCATCTCCCTCCATATCTCAGGAAATTCTGCAGATGCTGAAAATCCAGAGTAACATACACCAAATGCTGGCAGAACTTAACAGGCCAGGCAGCATCAATATTTGAGGAATAAACAGTCCATCTTTTGGGGTAAGGCCCTTCATCAGGACTGAAAAGAAAGGAGGAGAAGCTAGGATAATCAGGTTGGAGGAGGGGAAGGAGTTGAAGTGAGAAGCTGGGAGATTTAAGACCTTTGATGGCAGACAAGTGGGTCACGGTTAGGAGGGGGAAGGGGAAAGGTCAGGTAATAGGGAGTACCCCGGTGGCTGTGCCCCTTAACAACAGGTACTCCTGTTTGAGTACTGTTGGGGGGGACAGCTTACCCGGGAGAAGCGACAGTGGCCGTGCCTCCGGCACAGAGTCCAGCCCTGTAGCTCAGAAGGGTAGGGCAAGGAAGAGGAGGGCAGTTGTGATAGGGGACTCGATAGTAAGGGGGTCAGATAGGCGATTCTGTGGACGCAGTCCAGAGACCCGGATGGTAGTTTGCCTCCCTGGTGCCAGGGTCCGGGATATTTCTGATCGTGTCCAAGATATCCTGAAGTGGGAGGGTGAGGAGCCAGAGGTCGTGGTACATATAGGTACCAATGACATAGGTAGGAAAAGGGATGAGGTCCTGAAAGGAGAATATAGGGAGCTAGGAAGGGAGTTGAGAAAAAGGACCGCAAAGGTAGTAATCTCGGGATTACTGCCTGTGCCACGCGACAGTGAGAGTAGGAATGCGATGAGGTGGAGGATAAATGCGTGGCTGAGGGATTGGAGCAGGGGGCAGGGATTCAAGTTTTTGGATCATTGGGACCTCTTTTGGCGCAGGCGTGACCTGTACAAAAAGGACGGGTTGCACTTGAATCCTAGGGGGACCAATATCCTGGCAGGGAGATTAGCGGGGGCTACTGAGGTGACTTTAAACTAGAATGGTTGGGGGGTGGGAATCAAATTAAAGAGGTTAGGCGTGAGGAGGTTAGTTCACTACAGGGGGATGGGAACCAGTGCAGAGAGGCAGAGGGGTGTAAAGTGAGGGTAGAAACAAAAAGTACTATGGAGAAAAGTAAAAGTGGCAGGCCGACAAATCCAGGGCAAGCATTAAAAAGGGCCACTTTTCAGCATAATTGTATAAGGGCTAAGAGAGTTGTAAAAGAGCGCCTGAAGGCTTTGTGTGTCAATGCAAGGAGCATTCGTAATAAGGTGGATGAATTGAAAGTGCAGATTGTTATTAATGATTATGATATAGTTGGGATCACAGAGACATGGCTCCAGGGTGACCAGGGATGGGAGCTCAACGTTCAGGGATATTCAATATTCAGGAGGGATAGACATGAAGGAAGGGGAGGTGGGGTGGCGTTGCTGGTTAAAGAAGAGATTAACACAATAGAAAGGAAGGACATAAGCCGGGAAGATGTGGAATCGATATGGGTAGAACTGCGTAACACTAAGGGGCAGAAGACGCTGGTGGGAGTTGTGTACAGGCCACCTAACAGTAGTAGTGAGATGGTATTAAACAGGAAATTAGAAATGTGTGCAATAAAGGAACAGCAGTTATAATGGGTGACTTCAATCTACATGTAGATTGGATGAACCAAATTGGTAAAGGTGCTGAGGAAGAGGATTTCTTGGAATGTATGCGGGATGGTTTTTTGAACCAACATGTCAAGGAACCGACTAGAGAGCAGGCTATTCTGGACTGGGTTTTGAGCAATGAGGAAATGATCGGACAAAGTCAGCATGGATTTGTGAAAGGAAAATCATGTCTGACGAATCTCATAGAATTTTTTGAAGATGTAACTAGTAGAGTGGATAGGGGAGAACCAGTGGATGTGGTATATTTGGATTTTCAGAAGGCTTTTGACAAGGTCCCACACAGGAGATTAGTGTGCAAACTTAAAGCACACGGTATTGGGGGTAAGGTATTGGTGTGGGTGGAGAGTTGGTTAGCAGACAGGAAGTAAAGAGTGGGAATAAACGGGACCTTTTCAGAATGGCAGGCGGTGACTAGTGGGGTACCGCAAGGCTCAGTGCTGGGACCCCAGTTGTTTACAATATATATTAATGACTTGGATGAGGGAATTAAATGCAGCATCTCCAAGTTTGCGGATGACACGAAGCTGGGTGGCAGTGTTAGCTGTGAGGAGGATGCTAAGAGGATGCAGGGTGACTTGGATAGGTTGGGTGAGTGGGCAAATTCATGCCAGATGCAATTTAATGTGGATAAATGTGAAGTTATCCACTTTGGTGGCAAAAATAGGAAAACAGATTATTATTTGAATGGTGGCCGATTAGGAAAAGGGGAGGTGCAACGTGACCTGGGTGTCATTATACACCAGTCATTGAAAGTGGGCATGCAGGTACAGCAGGCGGTGAAAAAGGCGAATGGTATGCTAGCGAGAGGATTTGAGTACAGGAGCAGGGAGGTACTACTGCAGTTGTACAAGGCCTTGGTGAGACCACACCTGGAGTATTGTGTGCAGTCTTGGTCCCCTAATCTGAGGAAAGACATCCTTGCCATAGAGGGAGTACAGAGAAGGTTCACCAGATTGATTCCTGGGATGGCAGGACTTTCATATGAAGAAAGACTGGATGAACTGGGCTTGTACTCGTTGGAATTTAGAAGATTGAGGGGGGATCTGATTGAAACGTATAAGATCCTAAAGGGATTGGACAGGCTAGATGCAGGAAGATTGTTCCCGATGTTGGGGAAGTCCAGAACGAGGGGTCATAGTTTGAGGATAGAGGGGAAGCCTTTTAGGACCGAGATTAGGAAAAACTTCTTCACACAGAGAGTGGTGAATCTGTGGAATTCTCTGCCACAGGAAACAGTTGAGGCCAGTTCATTGGCTATATTTAAGAGGGAGTTAGATATGGCCCTTGTGGCTACAGGGGTCAGGGGGTATGGAGGGAAGGCTGGGGCGGTGTTCTGAGTTGGATGATCAGCCATGATCATAATAAATGGCGGTGCAGGCTCGAAGGGCCGAATGGCCTACTCCTGCACCTATTTTCTATGTTTCTATGTTTCTATTACAAATCACCTTTTGTTTTACTGGAGGGCAGTCTCAGTGTAAGAACCATCACATTAGGAATACGGAGGAATTTCTTTACTGAAAGGATCAACTTTATTCACCATATACAGTACATTTACATGCATTAGGAATTTGCTGCGGTGTGTTGGTCAGGATGTAACATTCAACACATTATTAAACAATAAATTTAGAGGTTAAAGTACAGACATAGAATACAATGTGTATAAATACCAGCATGTATTTACAATGTAAACGATACTATACGGTTGTATAGTTTGGAAATCCAATTAACCTGAGTCTCTTGTTAGTCAGATACTAAGCCAATTAAGATGGCCTCTCGACTGCTTTCGCAACAAAAGACCCAAATAGTTCTCCTTTAGCACCACCCTATGCCATCCAGCAGAACTGGTCCATACCCTCAACAATTTCTTCTTCGGCTCCTCCTACTTTATGGTCACCCGCATGGGTCCCAGTTATGTCTGCCGGTTTCATTGGCCATGTGGAACAGTCCATGTTGCAAGCTTCCCTGGTAAAGCTTCCCAACTCTTTCTGCGCTACATTGACGACTGCTTTGCTGCTGCTTCGTGCACCAATGCTGAGTTCATGGATTTCATCAACTTTGCCTCTAACTTCCACTCTGCTCTTAAATTCACTCGGTTCATTTCTGATGCTCCTCTCCCCTTTCTTGATCTCTCTGTTTCCATCTCTGGAACAAAGTTTACTGACACCTTTGTTGAGCACCTCCGCTCTATCTGCCAAAAGCAGAATTTCCCAGTGGCCAACCATTCTAATTCCTATCCCCATTCCCGTTCCAACATGTTAGTCCATGGCCTCCTCTTTTGCCATGAAGAGGCCACTCTCAGTGTGGAGGAGCAACACCTCATATTCCATTTAGGTACCCACAAACCAGATGGCACGAACATCAACTTACCCTTCAAGTTTTTTTTTCCTCTTTTTTTCCCATCCATGGCCTCCTCTTTTGCCACGATGAGACCACTTTCAGGGTGGAAAGCAATACCTTATATTCTGTCTAGGTAGCCTCCAACCTGATGATATGAACATCAACTTCTTCTGGTATTTTTTTTTCCCCTTCCTCTTCTTCTATTCCCTACTCTGGCTTCTTACCTTTTCTCCATGGTCCACTCTCCTCTCCTGTCAGATTCTTTCTTCTCCAGCCCCTGACCTTTCCCACCCACCTGGCTTCACTTATCACCTTCTAGCTTGTCCTCTCGCCCCACCTCCCTTTTCAGTCCTGATGAAGGGTCTCAGACCAAACTGTTGACTGTTTATTCATTTTATAGATGCTGGCTGACCTGATGAGTTCCTCCAGCTTTGTGTGTATGTTGCTCTGGATTTCCAGCATCTGCAGAATCGCTTGTGTTTACAATTATACATTACTTAGTTATTCGTACGTTCAAGACAAATTGATAGAATCTTGAACACAGTGAGAATTAAGTAATAAGGGAGGGACAGAGGAACAGTAATAGTTACAAACACAGGAGATTCTGCAGATGTTGGAAATCTTGAGGAACACACACAAAATGCTGGCGGAGTTCAACAAGTCCACCAGCATCTAATGAGGGGAATAAACAGTTGAAGTGTCGGGCTGAGAAGTTTTTATCTGTGTTTTTTTATTTTATTGAATCAACAGCTCCAGCCGAAGATATCAGAAATGCCCAATTAAAAGCTTGGCAAAAGAAACAACACAGTCAACCGATCAACAATTTTATAAAACAGTATTTTTGTTGAATAAACTCACTTTATGTGAGGTTGCAATCCTGGTTGTTCTTCATAGCCATCAATAAGGAAGGGGAGGTTCTTAGCCCAGTGATCCTTGAAATTACCAGGAAGGTCAACATCTATATTGTACTCAGTCACCGGCAGATCAAGATGTGCATGTAAGTAACGTGAATACTCTGCAAAGAGTTAGGCAAATTAAAGCTTACATAAGCATACTCAGCCATTTTAAATAATGCCTAAAACCTCGAAAAGATTCCAGCCTATACAAGCTACTATAACGCAGTCACTCTGACCATTAGAATGCACATTATGTTATCAAAGGCTATTCTAAAGGTTTCATGTTACTACTTTACAAAACACAGGTTAGATCAGACTTGGAGTAGTGTGCAGTTCTGGATGAGATTACACTTGGGGGGAATGTAGAGGAGATTCACTAGTATACTGCCTAGATTGGAGGACTTTAATTGAAGGAGGAGATTGGATAAGTAGTGTTTGTTTTCCTTGAAGCAAAGGAGGCTTGTGTTGATGTGATACATGGTATATAGAATTATAAGGGGTATAGATATGTCAGATAGAATATTTCAGTCACGGTAGGGTTGCCGAAAACAAGAAGTGAGAGGAAGCTGTTTGTAAAAGGATGGGATGGAGCAGTCTTGTTTGAAACACAAAGTCATATATGGAACTTGCTAACAAATGAGGTGGTGAAGTCAGATACAATCACTATGGTTGAGAGACAGGCAAATAATTGAGCCCGATAGCTAACCAAGTATTTTTTCCCCAATCATCCAGGCTCTATTGGGGCGGGGGGGGGGGGTCTACAACAGGAAGGTTAAAATTAAACCCAGTCAGGAAGAAAACTTATCCAACAGAACACAGAAGATTATTAGGCAACAAGTATTATTATTCATACAGAAAAACTATAGGAAAGCAAATAAATGAAAAATCTATGTAAGAAGGATATAGGTATTCAGCAAAACCAAAATCAGAATGAAGTTGTCTGTTTATATTGAACTACATCCATCATAAGCTAGTCAAAGATTATCCCAAATCCAAGCAAACGGAGGGAATATTTGGAAAATCAAGTACTATACAAATGTTCACAAAGCTGAAAACAATCATCCTTCTATATAAAACCAGCTGCATTAGGAGAGCTTATAGATAAGAATGAAGTGTGGCACTTCAGAACTTAAACAGAATTATTCAATTAATGCTATCTCCGTATAATTAAAATAGTTTCAACAGTTTGTATGAAGAAATATCATATTGTGGCGACCCACTTTCTAGCACACACGAACTAGCCCACGAAATAGCGCGCGCCAGCAGAGAGGCCGGCCCCAAACTGGGCGCCAGGCCATCTTCACCAGCAGGGGGAAAATCCCGCGCACGGAAAGGGTCTGGGAATATGCATTCCCCACAGCAGTCCCGCCCAGGGAGGGCGGGAACAGATAGGCTTTAAAGGAGGCTGCGAAGTTTGAATAAATCTCTTATCGCAACTCCAACTCACCGACTATGTGTCGTTATTCTAGCGCTGTGTATAGCACACTGCTACAATTGGTGACCCCGACGGCCCAAACGATATTTGGACCAGAGATGACCAACGCCGCATCTGTTCACGCAGTTTCGTAAAAACTGCCAAGCTTCTGGACGCTGCGACCCCAATTATGGTTCGAACAAGCAGAAGCACAATTCCACATTCGGCAGATAACCTCAGAGTCCACTCGCTACTATTACGTGCTGAGCTCCCTCGACCAGGAGACAGCTGCACAAGTTGAGGAGTTTTTTTTAGTCACCCCTGGAGGATGGCAAATACACAGCATTCAAAGCCCTGCTCATAAGGACTTTCGGACTCTCACGGCACGAACGAGCTGCCCGCTTACTGCACCTGGACGGTTTGGGAGACAGGTCGCCCTCGGCATTGATGAACAAAATGCTGGTCCTGGCTGAAGGACACAAACCCAGCCTCATGTTTGAGCAGGCAGTCCGAGAGCAACTGCCCGAGGACATATGCCTGCTGCTGTCCGATGCAGATTTCAGTGACCCCCGGGCAGATGTGCTGTGGAATGCCAGGAAAGAGAGAGGGGCATCCGTCGCACAGATTACCAAGTCGCGTGCCCAACAGCAGACCAGACCAGGCCCGAAGCAGAGCCTACAAAACCCAGCGACGGGAGTGAGGAGCCCAATGAACAATGGTGCTTCCACCACCAGTGGTGGGGCACAGAGGCCTGCTGCTGTAGACCACCCTGCAAATTCCCGGGAAACGCCAGGGCCAGCCACTGCTGACGGCTGCGGCAGCTGGCCATCAGGACAGTCTCCTGTATGTCTGGGACAAGCAGCTGGGACGCCACTTTTTGGTCGACACTGGAGCGGAGATCAGCGTCTTACCTCCAACGAGTTACGACACCCGCAAGAGAGAACCCTGAGGGCCGCAAATGACAGCACAATACTGACCTAGGGCACCTGCACGGTGCGGCTACAGTTCTACTCCAGCCGGTTCACGTGGGACTTCACACTGGCCGCCGTGGCCCAACCACTCCTGGGGGTGGATTTTCTGCGAGCCCACAGCCTGCTGGTCGACCTGCAAGGGAAGCGATTAGTCCACGCCAAGAGTTTTCAAACGTTCTCCCTGGGTGAAGCCAAGTTGCCAGCCCCACAATTGGACTCCATCACGTTGTCCGACGACGAATTCACCAGGGTCCTGGCGGATTTCCCATCAGTTCTAACCCCGCAGTTCATGGCAGCCATGCCCTGACACGGAGTACAGCACCACATCCCGACCCAGGGACTTTCCTCCACGCCCGTGCTCGAAGGCTTCCTCCGGACAAGCTCCGACTGGCGAAGGAGGAGTTCAAGAAGATGGAGGAATTGGGGATCATACGACGGTCCGACAGCCCATGGGCCTCCTCCCTGCACGTGGTGTCCAAGGCAACAGGGGGCTGGAGACCATGTGGTGACTACCACAGACTGAACGAGGCTACAACGCCAGACCGCTACCCTGTGCCGCACATTCAAGACTTCGCAGCAAACCTACACGGCGCAAGGATCTTTTCCAAGGTAGACCTCGTCCGGGGATACCATCAAATCGCGGTACATCTGGACGACATCCCCAAAGCAGCACTCATCACCCCGTTCGGCCTTTTCGAATTCCTCCGAATGCCGCACAGACGTTCCAGCGGCTAATGGACGCGGTGGGATGCGACCCGGACTTTGCAATCATCTACTTGGATGACATCCTCACAGCCAGCAGTAGTCGTCAGGAGCATCTGTCCCACCTCCGTCAACTCTACTCCCGACTGAGCGAATTCGGCCTTATAATCAACCCAGCCAAATGCCAGTTCGGACTCAACACCATCCACTTCCTGGGCCAAAGGATTACTAAAGACGGGGCAACCCCGCTGCCCGCCAAGGTAGACGCAGTCCGCCACTTCCCCCAACCCAACACAATCAAAGGCCTGCAGGAGTTTGTGGGTATGGTGAATTTTTACCACCGTTTCCTCCCCTCAGCAGCCCGAATCATGCGACCCCTGTTCACCCCGATGTCGGGTAAGGGCAAGGACATTACCTGGGACGAAGAGGCCGCAGCCGCTTTCGTTAAAACGAAAGAAGCCTTGGCAAACACCGCGATGCTGGTGCACCCCAGAACAGACGTTCCTACTGCCCTCACGGTGGACGCATCCAACATAGCAGTCGGTGGAATGCTGGAACAACTCACCGAGGGTCGCTGGCAACCCCTGGCGTCCTTCAGCAAACACCTACGACCACCCGAACTCAAATACAGTGCTTTCGGCCGGGAGCTATTGGCACTATACCTGGTAATCCTGCATTTCAGGTACTTCTTAGAAGGTAGGCCCTTCACCATGTTCACGGACCACAAACTGCTTACCTTTGCGTTCATGAAGGTGTCCAATCCCTGGTCGTCCCGCCAGCAGCGACATCTGTCCTACATCTCTGAGTACATGACGGACATCCGGCATGTCTCGGGAGGACAACGTTGTGGCGGACGCACTTTCCAGACCGACCATACAGGCCCTGTCCCAGGGGGTGGACTATGCAGCGCTGGCGGAGGCACAGCAAGCAGACGATGAGATCCCTAGTTACAGAACTGCGGTCCCCAGTTTGCAGCTCCAAGACCTCCCCGTAAGCCCAGAAGAGAGGACTCTACTGTGTGACGTAGCTACCGGCCAACCCTGCCCCGTCGTCCCGGCAGCCTGGCGGCGGCGAGTTTTCAAATCCATTCACAACTTAGCGCACCCCTCCATCAGGACAACCGTCCGGCTGGTCGCCAGCAGGTTCGTGTGGCATGGACTTCGTAAACAGGTCAGTGAATGGGCCAAAACGTGCATGTAGTGCCAAACGGCCAAGGCGCAGCTGTACACCAAGGCTCTGCCACAGCAGTTCGAACCCACCCGCCGGAGGTTCGACCACATTCATGTGAATATCGTGGGGCCCCTGCCAGTGTCGCGAGGAGCGCGGTACCTCCTAATTATGATAGACCGGTTCACCAGATGGCCAGAGGCAGGCCTGCTCACCGACACCACCTCTGAATCCTGCGCCCGAGCACTGACCGCAACCTGGGTAGCACGCTTCGGGGTACCAGCCCACATTACCTCCGACAGGGGCGCCCAGTTCACTTCCAGCCTGTGGTCAGCTATGGCCAACCTTTTAGGATCACAGCTACACCACAACTGCCTACCACCCACAGTCGAATGGACTAGTGGAGCGTTTCCACCGTCACCTGAAGTCGGCTCTCATGGCCCGCCTGGAAGGGCCTAACTGGGTGGACGAACTTCCCTGCGTCCTACTCGGAATCCGCACGGCGCCCAAGGAGTATCTGCACACCTCATCGGCCGAGTTGGTGTACGGCGCACCCCTGGTAGTCCCAGGAGAGTTCATACCAGCCCCAAGGGGGCAAGAGGAAGAATCTGCAGCAGTCCTGGACAGACTACGGGAGAGGCTCGGTAACCTGGCCCCCATACTCACTTCACAGCACGGACAGAGCCCGACCTGCGTACCCAAAGACCTGCAGAACTGTAAGTTTCTTTTTGTACGACGGGGCGGACACCGGGCACCGCTACAGTGGCCCTATGAGGGGCTGGTTAAGGTGATCAGGAACAATGGGTCCATGTTCGTGCTGGACATTGGGAGGGGGAGAGAAGAGGTTTTCATGGTGGACCGACTCAAACCGGCCCACGCGGACTTGGTGCAGCCAGTCCGGGCTCAGCACTGCAGCGCAGGGGCAGACCTCCCAAACAGAGGCCGATCCAGACTGTGGACATTGGGGGATGTATCGCCAGTTCTGGGGGGCGGGGGGGTTATGTGGCAACCCACTTTCTAGCACACACGAACCGGCCCCCGAAATAACGCGCGCCGGCAGAGAGGCCGGCCCCGAAAAGGGTGCCAGGCCATCTTCACCAGCAGGGGGAAAATCCCGCACATGGAAAGGGTCTGGTAATATGCATTCCCCACAGCAGTCCCACCCAGGGAGGGCGGGAAAGGGAAGGCTTTAAAGCAGGCCGCGAAGTTTGAATAAATCTCTTTTATCACAACT
Source organism: Mobula birostris (assembly GCF_030028105.1). NCBI lineage: Eukaryota > Metazoa > Chordata > Chondrichthyes > Myliobatiformes > Myliobatidae > Mobula > Mobula birostris. The sequence continues at coordinate 116,062,228 of NC_092377.1, forward strand.
CCAACTCACTGACTACATGTCGTTATTCTAGCGCTGTGTGTAGCACACCGCTACAATATTTGCATTAAAGTACGAAAAAATATAACAGAGCAACACACACAAAATGTGGGAGGAATTCAGCAGGCCAGGCAGGAAACATCGATTGTACTCTTTTCCATAGATTCTGCCTGGCCTGCTGAGTTCCTCCAGCATTTTGTGTGTGTTACTCGGATTTGCAGCATCTGTAGATTTTCTCGTTTGTGAAAAATATAACAGAGTTGTTGTAACAAATCTCAATGCAGGTAATAAGTAAATACTAAAGCCAAGTTTTAAATTATTTGCTTAAATCAATACAGAACAGAATGCAATATTTGTATAATTTTCAAAGCATGCCCTGTGAAATAGTTTTCAAATACCAAAAGCTCACTTGGAGAAATAAACTTTTAAAACAGCCATATAAACACTTATTTTAATAAACATTGTTACGTAAGGAGCACCAGATTTAAAACATGATACCCAGCAACTCACCTCTGAGGTATTTCACTTTGAGATATTCAGGACTCGTTTTCTGACCAGGAAGTGGGTCGTTTAACATCACTTTAGTCTGAGCTTTAATTCCTTCATAAAACTGACCCATTGCAACATGACCCAGGCCCCTCATGTACTGGCAAACTTCATTATATGGCTCCAACTGCAGACAACCCTATATTTTAAAACAAAAGAAACCAAACACAGGCAAGGTAATTTTTTCAGCTTTGATATTTTGGTGGCACAGAAGATCAAGGCAATACCAACCCTAGAATGAATGGATGACAAATGAGCTCAACTACCGAATAGACATTTAACACTGCAACTTAATCTTCTGATAATTGTAACTGAATTTGGAATGTAGCATCACTGGAAGCCCAGGATGGGCCAAGTGCTGGAGGATAGTTTTAATATGAGTGCCCAATGGTCAATGGGCACTCATGAAAGGTCTCTTTCAATCCTGTATAATGAGAGACTTGACGTTCAAAGGTTTTCATTGTTGATGTAAATTAATAGCTCTTGAAGAGAGGATTGGTCGTCATGACCTGACAGCCAACAAACAACACACATCAAAGTTGCTGGTGAACGCAGCAAGCCAGGCAACAAATGAGCTATCCAGGTTTATCAGCTCATCCGGGTTTATCCGGCTCCCAGCCCATAGCCTTGTGGATTATGGTCTTCACTTTATTGTCCATCATTCAGGGAGAGAGTTTGACCCTGATATCATTCATGTTGTTATTCCTCCCTTCAACTCTGTTCTGGAAAGTGCTATAGGACTATTAGTACAAAAAAAATCACGCCATCTTACGTTTCTTTCTCCAGGCAGGTTCTTTTCCTATCAATCATTCCAGTTAGACCCCACCCCTTCTATCTATTAATCCCGCCCGCCCCACTGCATTGCATTGTTAACACCTTAAGACATTTTTAAAAATGCTATTTACATAATAAATACTTGCTGGTATTTATTGGCAAATTTTATTCCATATCTGTACTTCAACCTCCAATTTTGTTACATAATTCTACAGAAATAATTGAATATTGTTCTTTTTGTTGCATGCCACACTCTGACCAACACAGCACAGCAATTCCCAATACACGTAAATGTATAAGGCAAATAAAGATGATCCTTCATCTTTGATCTGATCCTTTCACCAAAGAGTGTAAATCTGTCTTTCCTAGTCACTGATCTCTTTGCTACAGAACTAGGTCACCACCTGGTCTAAACCTCCCAATTTAAAATTAATACAGCTCTACTTCTTTGGTTGAAAAGAAACAAATCCCAGTTTGGTCAGCTTCTCCTCCCAGCTACAATCCTCAATCCCCTGCAACATCCTTTTAAAATCTCCTAATCTTTGATGGTGAACAGAACTGTACAAAGTACTCTGCCTGTGACCCAACCAGTTCTAACTGTCTAACAGTTTTAATATGACCTTCCTACTTATGATGTATGCCTATAAGATATACTTAACATTTCTGAACTGCCTTATCTACCTGCTTCTCCTTCAGTGACCTTTGGATGTGCACTTCAAAATTCATCTGTCTCTCCTTAGAATTTTCCTGAGATCCTACCGTTTATTGTGAATTACCTTGCTTAATTTCCCCTCACCAAAACTGTTACTTCTCAATTCCCCACACTGAATGTTGACCACTAACCCACTATACCTATAGGCAATTCACTTTGCTCGTTGCCCTTGGCCACTCGCCTAACGAATCAGAGATGTCATAATTTATCATATACCTGGTTAAAATCCCTGCATGCTCCATTAAATGCATTGTGTACATTACCTTCTCTTATTTCTATTATTCTAATTTAGACAAATAATTCTTCTATTATCTCATTACTTAGAAAAGAACAGTATAGAAAAGGAACGATGTCTGTGCCAACCATGATGCCAAGTTAAACCAATCCTTTCTGCCTGCACGTGGTCCATAGTCTTATTTTCCCCGCACATTCATACTCCCATCTGGAAGTCTCTTGAACATTGTTATCTTATCTGCTTCTACCACCAGCCATAGAAGTATATTCCATTCTCTATGTGAAAAAAACTTGTTCTACATATCTCCCTTAAACTTTCCCCCTCTCAGCCATATCCTCTAGCATTTGATATTTCTACCCTGGGAAAAAAATGACCCTGGCTGTCTATCCTATGCTTCCTATAATTTCAGAAACTTCTATCAGGTCACCCTCAGTCTCCTAGACTCCCAAAGAAAACAACCTGAATTTGTCTAATCTCTCATTGTTGCAATATACATGCCCTCTAATCCAGTGGGAATTCTGGTGAACTCTTTCCAAAACTTTCTCAATGGAATAAGATGAAATTGGGAGAAAGGTTTTTTTAAAAAGCATAAATTATACAAATATCTTGTACCTTAAAGTCTTTCAGTGCCTCCTGAAGACTACCATGATGGTAAAACATCATTCCCCTCAATTGCAGAGACTGAATATGGTTTTGATTTAGCATTAAGGCCTTCTGAAAATTTTCCATTGCTGCTTCAAAATCACCCAACTCTCTATGGAAAAAAGACATATCACAGCAGAACTCAGCAGATTTACCAGAAGATACAATATCATATAAATATAAAGAAGGATCTTCATATCTTCATCACTCAAAATGATGAAATAATAAGACAAACTACATTTTCTTTGTGTGAATTTCCCAAAATTAACCATTCATATATTAAACCTAATCCACTGAAATCTTCAGTGTTGTGACTTCACTTTTGATTTTTACTAATAAAAATCAACTGAAATTTAATATGTTATTGCCCCTGCCCCCAATGTTAAAAGTAAACCCACCTGTAGGCTTGCCCTAGACTTCTATATGCATCTGTAAAATCTGTTTTTACTTCAAGGGCATCTTTGAATGCATCAATTGCTTCCTAAAAGGTAGACAAGTTTAAATAATTAATGAAGCACAATGTGGTAAGATACTAGTTAGTGTTGCTGTGTTAAATATGAACTCTGTCCACTCCCTGTCCTTGTTCATCTCAGTTACATTAAGCTGCGGAGAGTGTCATGCCCCAAAAGTTGCCAGAAAGGCATCTTCAAGTACAGTTGGTAGCATAAATTCAAGGAAAGAACTAGTATGCTTGTTACGCCACACAAGATCAAACAAAATAATTAAACATATTCTGCACATCTAGGTGCAGCCTTTGTTAGCAAAGACCTGTAAAGCAGCAGAACAGATAAGCACCTTCTCATATCCAGGTGACAAGACTTCATTGCTAAGTGGTTATTAATAAACTTTTGTTCACTCCTGGAACAGGTTTCACGTGGAATTAATTTATCAAATGTGTGTAGAAGGGGGATTTTTGCAAAAAGATACAATTGTAGCTCCCATATCAAGTCAAGCAAAGTTTATTTAACTATATACATATATAATGCATATAACCATATAATGCATATAGAAATGAGACAACTTTTCTTTGAACCAGGATGTAAAGCACAGTACACATAACACATGAAACTTAAGGATAAAATCTACAGATGAATCATACATTAATGAAAACTAAAGTGTATTAATATTAAATATCGGAAGGTATGGAACAGATTAACCAGTGACACTTCAAATATGATGTGGCCTGGAGTTCAGAAGCCTAATGGCCTAGGGGAAAGAGCTGTTTCTCATCCTGACCGTTCTCACCCTTCAGCAGGACTGGAGAAAAAAAAAGGATGAGATTTTTCATTCCAGAATGAAGGAGGTGTCCTTTTTTTTTCCAAAGAAAGGGACTTCCCTTGCTCCACCGTCAATGCTGCTTTTAACGCATCTCTTCTCACCCCATCCTGCCTCCACCCTTGCCTGCCCAATCTCTCCCTGTGCTGCTCTTCCCCCTTCTGCTTTCTTCCATGGCCTCTGTCCTCTCCTATTACACTTCCCCTTCTCCAGCCCTGTAACTCTTTCACCAATCAACTTCCCAGCTCTTTACTTCACCCCTCCATCTCCCAGTTTCACGATCACCTTGTCTTTCTCCCTCCCCTCCCCCACCTTTTTCAGCTTTTTCTCTCCAGTCCTGCTGAGTTCCTCCAGCATTTGCGAGTGTTGCTTCAATTTCCAGCATCTGCAGATTTTCTCTTGTTTGTGAGGATGCTGGATGGATGGGTGGGTGGGATCCTTAATAATACTAAGGGTCCTGTGTACCCAGCGCTCCTGATAAATGTCCCCTGTGATCCTCTCAGCTGTTCTCACAGTCCTTTTTAGGGTCTTCTGGTTTGATGCTCCCATACCAGATGGAGATGCAACTTGTCAGGATGCTCTCAATGGTGCACCTGTAAAACACAGTTAAGATGAGAGGTGGGAGCCTTGCTTGCCTCAGTCTTAAGAAGTGGAGGCACTGCTGTGCCTTCTTGTGCAGGGAGGTGATATTAGGGTGAGGTAATCCGTGATGTGAACTCCCAGGAACTTGATGCACTTAACTCTTTACAAAGCAACCACGTATTCACAGAGAGGGATGGTTTGTCTCTAGCTTCCGGAAGTCCACCACGATTTCCTTTGTCTTCTCCACATTCAGGCTGAGGTTGTTTTTCTCATATCAATCCATCAGCCACTCCACTTCCTCTTTAGACTCCGTTTCGTTGTTGTTCTTGATAAGGCCAACCACTGTTATGTCATCGCAAACTTGATGACATGGTTTGAGCTGAATCTTGTGATACAGTCATGCGTCAGCAATGTGAACAGCAGCAGGCTGAGCACTCAGCCTTGGGAGTGGCAGTGCTCAGCATAATGGGACAAGAGACGTTGCTGCCCACACGGACAGACTGTTAGGAAGTCCAGTATCCAATTGCAGAGGGAGGTGTATCCAGATGCATATGAACTCAAAGTCAATGACAGGCATTGGTTTGATAGAATAACCGTTACAGTCCATCAGCAGAGGATTTCGACAGTTATACCAAATGAACATCAGCATTTGGATGTGTCTGCGAAATTAGATGCACAGCAGCCAGGAGCAGCTTGTGGTAGGTAACAACTTTTGTTGGTTCACGCTGTGTGTTTGGGTTTGGAACACAGATTGGAATAGTCATGCTGACTGTAAGCTAGGAGTTAAATGCCTAGGAGTTTTGCAATTGGTTCTGTTGAAATGCTGAAAAACTTTGACTGCCAACATCTGAAGTGAATGCCATTGTTTTTTCTTGTTCGCTCACTTTGAAAACAACACGAGTCAAGCTGGAAGCAGTGACCTTGAAGTCAGGACTGAAAGAAAAATTAAACTTACTGGGAAAGCTTTGGCGACTAGAGTTGTCAATGTTTGTGGGGACGACAATAAAATTGTTAAGAAGATTAAAGATTTAATACCGTTAAGTAGAAGTTTCCTGGTACCAGAAGAGCAAGATGTGATTTTATTTCCTGGTGGTGGCTGATGAAGTAACAGCAATCTGCCGTTGCTCCAACTCTAATTATCTTACTATTTCCAACCTGTCTTGAAACTTCTTTTTTAAGTGTGATATTCTTTCATTATGACTGGAAGGAGTGCTAGAGGTACTAAAAAGGATGATCTCCCTGCTTCTTTGGATTCTATTATGGATTTGCTGCAAAGTCATACACGAGAAGCCTCTGAGAAGTTTCAACAATTCAGCTCTGAATTTAAACAAATAGATGGTAAATTGGATTCTATTCAACAAACTCTTAATGAACACGATAAACATATAAAAAATAATGAAGCAATATTGTCCTCACTGGAAATGGAAATTGCAAAAGCTTTGTGAAAAGCAATCGAAGTCCAACGAAAAGTTACAACATAAGATGATCAACCTAGAAAACAGAAGTAGAAGAAACAACCTACGGGCTCTGGGTCTCGAAGAATTAATTGAAGGTAATCATCCTATGGAATATTTTGCAAACTTTCTGCAAGGATTATTTCCGGAAATTTTGACGTCTTTGCCTATGACTGATCGAGTTCACAGATCTCCTGTGTTTAGACCAAAGGGAGATAGACCAAGATCAGTAATAATCTGTTTTCATGGATTTAAAACAAAGGAACTGTTAATTCGTGAACCTTGTCGAAGAGGCAAGATTGACTATAATGGTCATAAGATTAGAATTGTCAAAGATTACTCGCCTGAGGTTACATGCTAAGTTCAAAGAAGTTACGTCCGTGTTTATTAACAAGGGTTTCAAGCCTTCCCTTTGCTACCCAGCCCGACTCAGAATCACACTTAAAAATGGATCTTTCGAGTGGTTTCATTCGACTATTGCAGCACAAAGGTTTTTAAAATCCAAAGGCTAGCTGTTTAATTTGTCTTTACATGAAGACACCAGATTAAATCAGAAACTTTTAATTCGCGGATCTCGTCAAAGGAGTATGATTGGTTATAGGTTGGAATATTAAGATTCTCGAAGATTATTTGTTTGAGGTTATGCAGAAGCATGCTAAGTTTAAACAAGCTTTGTTGGATTTTTTTTAAACAAAGGTTTCAAGCCGTCCCCTTACTACCCAGTTTGACTGAGAATCTCATTAAAGATGGATTCTTCAAATGGTTTTGTTTGAATGCTGAAGCACAAAGATTTTTAAATTTGAAGGCTAACTGCTTAGTCTGTTTTTTCATGAAGATACAAGATTAATGTTTAATGTCTTTCTGTATGAATAATTACATCTTTTACTTTTGGTAAACCTTTGTAACTAATTTCTTTTTGTATTTTTAATACTGTATTTTTGATATACAAGAATTGAATTTCTTGTTTGGATATTGTTTTGTCTAAATTGGAATATAAATAACCTTGAAACTAATTGGAGTGATCGCCAGGTTTTTTGGGGGGTTGTCCGTAGTTGTAGATGCTGGCTTTCTATTGGTTGGCCTTCTTTCTTTGGGAGGTGGGCAGGGATATGTTTTTGTTTCCTCAGAAGCTGTTTTCGAATTTTTAGCCAACTTGTTGTTTGGTTACCATTTCTCAAGATTTATGTGTTGGTTTTAACTTACATTTTAACCTTTCCTTTAAATAACATTAAAAATGGACCAACTATTAATTTACTCAGTTTTAACGTGAAAGGGTTAAATCAGCCTGTTAAACGTAATAAGATTTTTGCTTATATTAAGAAACTTACAAGAAGTTTATCAATCTTATAGATAATACTTTCCTTTTTCCAAAATAAAGTAATGTCAGATACCAATGAACGTTTTGTTATTGTTTCAGGAAAACTAGATAATAACTTAATAGTATTTGCCAATGTGTATGCCCCAAATGTACATGATCCAGGATTCTTTGAACATTATTTTTTCATTTTTACCAGATCTGAGTCTTTATTCTCTGGTGATGGGAGGAGATTTTAACTGTTGGCTAGACCCAATTTTAGACTGATCACCTTCTAAACCAGTGTCTCTTAACAAATCAGCTTTGTTTATTCAATCTTTTTTTATTGAAGTGTGGTATTGTTGATGTTTAGCCATTTTTATATCCTTTAGATAGGGAGTACTCGTTTTTTTCCCATGTCCATCACACATATTCCAGGATTATTTTTTTTAAATCGATAGTCAAATGATTTCATCAGTTTGTTCCTGTGAATATAAAGAGATCGCTATCTCAGATCATTTAAAGATAGTATTTCTATCTTTGAATCTCCCTGGTCTTCCTCAAACAAACCTATTTTGGTGTTTTAATATAACTTTGTTATCTGATAAGGAATTTTTAAAATTTCTAGAGAGGCATATTATTTTGTCTTTTGAAGAGAATAAAAAGGAAGAGACTTCTAATCTTATTGTATGGGATACTTTCAAGGCCTATAGTAGAGGACGGATTATTTCTTATACTGCGAGTGTTAAGAATAAAGCTAATAAAGAAAGAACTGAAATAGCCAATCAATTGAAACAATTAGATCAAAAATATGCTATAGCTCCAGATCCTGTTTTATATAAAAGATATGTTGAAGTTAAAAGTAAATATGATCTTCTGTTAACATATCCAATTGAAATTCAACTTCTTAAAGATAAAACTCAATTTTACATTCATGGAGATAAATCAGGCAAAGTATTGGCCAACTAATTAAAAACTTCTGTAGTTAAATGACAAATTAAAGTAATTTGTAAAACTAATGGTGATAGGACAACTGATCACTCTGAAATAAATGATACCATTACAGAATTCTATTCTAAACTTCGTAGTTCTGATTCCCCTAAAGATAGTACTGTAATGAATAATTTTCTAGATCAATTAAATATCCCTGCACTTTCTGCAGATAATTGCAAACAGATGGATCAACCCATTTCTTACGAGGAAATTGCCGAGGCTATACGTTCATTACACTTGGGGAAGGCTCCAGGTCCAGATGGATTTTCTGGAGAATTTTATAAGGCTTTCTCCTCATTAATTATACCGCAGTTACACTTAGTCTTTTTGGATTCTTTCAAATTGGGTAGCTTGCCTCAATCTTTCTATGAAGCTTCTATTTCACTTATCCTAAAAAAGAACAAGGACCCAACTGAAAGCTCTTCATATAGACCAATTTCATTACTCAATGTTGATACTAAAATCCTTTCTAAAGTTCTGGTTCGTAGGATTGAAAATACCTTACTTTCTATTATCTCTGATAATCAGACTAGATTTATTAAAAACCAACATTCCCATTTTAATATACGCCATGTATTAAATGTTATTTACTCTCCTTCTCAGGTGGTATCAGAATGTGTGATATCCTTGGATGCTGAGAAGGCCTTCGATCGCGTTGAATGTAATGAAATGCTACGTGCTACATGCCAGTGCGGGTAAGAATAGGATGCTCTGGAGGATGAACAAGTGGCTGAGGAACTGGTGTAGGGGGCAGGGTTTCAGATTTCAGGATCATTGGGACCTCTTCTGGGACAGGTGGGACCTGTACAAGAGAGACGGGTTACACTTGAACTGCAAGGGGATTAATATCCTTCCAGGGAGGTTTGTTAGTGCTACTGGGGAAGCTTTAAACTAGGTTCGCAGGGGGATGGGAACCAGAGTGCCAGAGCTGACAGTGAGGCAGGGGTGAAAATAAATAATGTTAAAAGTTCAAGCAAAGCCGCAAATAGAAAGGTTGTGAGTGGTGGTAAAAATCTTCTGAGGTGTACATATTTTAAGGCTAGGAGTATTGCGGGGAAGGCAGACGAGTTGAGGGCGTGGATTGACACGTGGAATTATGACGTTATAGCAATTAGTGAAACTTGGCTATAGGAGGGGCAGGACTGGCAGCTTAATATTCCAGGGTTCCGATGTTTCAGATGTGATAGAGGCAGAGGAATGAAAGGTGGGGGCGGGGGGTAGCATTGCTTGTCAGGGAAAATGTTACAGCAGTGCTCAGGCAGGACAGATTAGAGGGCTTGTCTACTGAGTCCTTATGGGTGGAGCTGAGAAACAGGAAAGGTATGGCCACATTCCTGGGGTTGTATTATAGACCACTCAATAGTCAGCGAGAATTGAAGGAGCAAGTCTGCAGGGAGATAGCAGGCAACTGCAGGAAACATAAAGTTGTGGTGGTAGGGGATTTTAATTTTCCACATATTGATTGGGACTCCCATACTGTTAGGGGTCTAGATGGTTTAGAGTTTGTGAAATGTGTTCAGGAAAGTTTTCTAAATCAATATATCGAGGTAGCAACTAGAGGGGAAGCAATATCAGATCTCCTATTAGGAAGCAAGTTAGGACAAGTGACGGAAGTGTATGTAGGGGAGCACTTCGGTTCCAGAGATCATAACACCATTAGTTTCAACTTGATCATGGATAAAGATAGATCTGGTCTGAAGGTTGAGGTTCTAAACTGGAAGGCGGCCAAATTTGAAGAAATGAGAAAGGATCTAAAAAGCGTGGATTGGGACAGGTTGTTCTCTGGCAAGGATGTGATCGGTAAGTGGGAAGTCTTCAAAGGAGAAATTTTGAGAGTGCAGAGCTTGTACATTCCTGTCAGGATTAAAGGCAAAGTGAATAGCCATAAGGATCCTTGGTTCTCAAGGGATACTGCAACTCTGATAAAGAAGAAGAGAGTTGTATGACATGTATAGGAAACAGAGAGTAAATAAGGTGCTTGAGGAGTATAAAAAGTGCAAGAAAATACTTACGAAAGAAATCAGGAGGGCTAAAAGACATGAGGTTGCCTTGGCAGTCAAAGTGAAGGATGATCCAAAGAGCTTTTGCAGGTACATTAAGAGTAAAAGGATTTTAAGGGATAAAATTGGTCCTCTTGAAGACCAGGGTGGTCGGCTATGTGAAGAACCAAAAGAAATGGGGGAGATCTTAAATGGGTTTTTTGTGTCTGTATTTAGTAAGGAAACTGGCATGAAGTCTATGGAATTAAGGGAAGCAAACAGTGAGATCATGGAAACTGTACAGATTGAAAAGGAGGAGGTGCTTGCTATCTTGAGGCAAATTAAATTGGATAAATCACCAGGACCTGTCAGGGTATTCCCTCGGACCTTGAAGGAGACTAGTGTTGAAATTGCAAGGGCCCTGGCAGATATATTTAAAATGTTGGTGTCTACGGGAGAGGTGCCAGAGGATTGGAGAATGGCTCATGTTGTTTCATTGTTTAAAAAAGGATTGAAAAGTAATCCGGGAAATTTTAGGCTGGTAAATTTGATGTCTGTAGTGGGTAAGTTATTGGAGGGAGTACTAAGAGACAGAATCTACAAGCATTTGGATAGACAGGGACTTATGAGGGAGAGTCAACATGGCTTTATGCGTGGTAGGTCATGTCTGACCAATCTATTGGAGTTTTTCGAGGAGGTTACCAGGAAAGTGGATGAAGGGAAGGCAGTGGATGTTGTCTACATGGACTTCAGTAAGGCCTTTGACAAGGTCCCACATGGGAGGTTAGTTAGGAAAATTGAGTCGCTAGGTATACATGGAGAGGTGGTAAATTGTATTAGACATTGGCTCAATGGAAGAAGCCAAAGAGTGGAAGTGGAGGATTGCTTCTCAGAGTGGAGGCCTGTGAACAGTGGTATGCCACAGGGGTCAGTGCTGGGTCCATTGTTATTTGTCATCTATATCAATGATCTGGATGATAATGTGGTAAACTGGATCAGCAAATCTGCTGATGATACAAAGATTGGAGGTGTATTGGACAATGAGGAAGGGTTTCAAAGCTTGCAGAGGGATTTGGACCAGCTAGAAAAATGGGCTGGAAAATGGCAGATGGAGTTTAATACTGACAAGTGTGAGGTATTGCACTTTGGAAGGACAAACCAAGGTGGAACATACAGGGTAAATGGTAAGGCACTGAGCAGTGCAGTAGAACAGAGGGATCTGGGAATACATATACCAAATTCCCTAAAAGTGGTGTCACAGGTAGATAGGGTTGAAAAGAGAGCTTTTGGTACATTGGCCTTTATTAATCAAAGTATTGAGTATAAGAGCTGGAATGTTATGATGAGGTTGTATAAGGCATTGGTGAGGCCGAATCTGGAGTATTGTGTTCAGTTTTAGTCACCAAATTACAGAGAGGATATTAATAAGGTTGAAAGAGTGCAGAGAAGGTTTACAAGGATGTTGCCGGGACTTGAGAAACTCAGTTACGGAGAAAGGTTGAATAGGTTAGGACTTTATTCCCTGAAGCATAGAAGAATGAGGGGAGATTTGGTAGAGGTATATAAAATTATGATGAGTATAGATACAGTGAATGCAAGAAGGCTTTTTCCACTGAGGCAAGGGGAGAAAAAAACCCAAAGACATGGGTTAACGGTGAAGGGGGAAAAGTTTAAAGGGAACATTAGGAGGGGCTTCTTCACACAGAGACTGGTGGGAGTGTGGAATGAGATGCCAGACGAGGTGGTAAATGCGGGTTATTTTTTAACATTTAAGAATAAATTGGACAGATACATGGATGGGAGGTGTATGGAGGGATATGGTCCGTGTGCAGGTCAGTGGGACTAGGCAGAAAATGGTATGGCACAGTCGAGAAGGGCCAAAAGGCCTGTTTCTGTGCTGTAGTTTTTCTATGGTTTCTATTTTTTTAAAAACCTTAGAAAAATTTAATTTTGGTCTAGATTTTATTCAATGGAATAAATTACTTTATCTATCTCCTTCCACTCAGGCTCTTACTAATTTTCAGAATTTCAAACCACTTAAACGTCACCACGGAACTAGACAAGGTTGTCCATTGAGTCCTTTGCTCTTTTATTTATTCCTAAATCCTTTTTTGACTCTTTTGATTCTATTTTGTCCTCTTATATATGGAAAAAAACATTCTTGATTCAATAAAGTTCATCTTCAAAAATTTGAAAAGTCTGGAGGTTTAGACTTACCTAATTTTAGGTTTTATAACTGGGCAGTTAACATACGATATCTTACGTTTTGGCTATATTATATTAATTATGAAGACTGTCCGGTATGGGTTTCTTTAGAAGCTAACTCCGTTAATAAATTTTCTATTATTTCTCTTCTTGGATGCTCACTTCCTTTATCTGTAAGTAAACTAACTGATAATTTAATAGTTAAACGTTAAATTTAAGGAGGCATTAGCGATGATCTTTCAAAAGTCGATAGATTCTGGCATGGTTCTGGAGGACTGGAAGATTGCAAATGTCACTCCGCTATTTAAGAAGGGGGCAAGGAAGCAAAAAGGAAATTATAGACCTGTTAGCTTGACATCGGTGGTTGGGAAGTTATTGGGGAGTTGATTGTCAAGGATGAGGTTACAGAGTACCTGGAGGCATATGACAAGGTAGGCAGAACTCAGCATGGATTCCTTAAAGGAAAATCCTGCCTGACAAACCTATTACAATTTTTTGAGGAAATTAGCAGTAGGCTAGACAAGGGAGATGCAGTGGATGTTGTATATTTGGATTTTCAGAAGGCCTTTGACAAGGTGCCACACGAGGCTACTTAACAAGATAAGAGCCCATGGAATTACGGGAAAGTTACATACATGGATAGAGCGTTGGCTGATTGGCAGGGAACAGAGAGTGGGAATAAAGGGATCCTATTCTGGTTGGCTGCCGGTTACCAGTGGTGTTCCACAGGGGTCCGTGTTGGGGCCGCTTCTTTTTACATTGTACATCAACGATTTGGATTATGCAATAGATGGCTTTCTGGCTAAGTTTGCTGACGATACGAAGATAGGTGGAGGGGCCGGTAGTGTTGAGGAAACGGAGAGTCTGCAGAGAGACTTGGATAGATTGGAAGAATGGGCAGAGAAGTGGCAAATGAAGTAAAATGTTGGTAAGTGTATGGTTATGCATTTTGGCAGAAGAAAGAAATGGGCAGACTATTATTTAAATGGGGAAAGAATTCAAAGTTCTGAGACGTAACGGGTCCTCGTACGGGATACCCTTAAAGTTAACCTCCAGGTTGAGTCAGTAGTGAAGAAGGCGAATGCAATGTTGGCATTCATTTCTAGAGGAATAGAGTATAGGAGCAGGGATGTGATGTTGAGGATCTATAAGGCGCTGGTGAGACCTCACTTGGAGTACTGTGGGCAGTTTTGGTCTCCTTATTTAAGAAAGGATGTGCTGACGTTGGAGAGGGTACAAAGAAGATTCACGAGAATGATTCCGGGAATGAGAGGGTTAACATATGAGGAACGTTTGTCTGCTTTTGGACTGTATTCCTTGGAGTTTAGAAGAATGAGGAGAGACTTCATAGAAACATTTCAAATGTTGAAAGGCATGGACAGAGTGGATGTGGCAAAGTTGTTTCCCATGATGGAGGAGTCCAGTACGAGAGGGCATGACTTAAGGATTGAAGGGCGCCCTTTCAGAACAGAAATGCGAAGAAATTTTTTTAGTCAGAGGGTGGTGAATCTATGGAATTTGTTGCCACGGGCAGCAGTGGAGGCCAAGTCTTGGTGTATTTAAGGCAGAGATTGATAGGTATCTGAGTAGCCAGGGCATCAAAGGTTATGGTGAGAAGGCGGGGGAGTGGGACTAAATAGGAGAATGGATCAGCTCTTGATAAAATGGCACAGCAGACTCGATGGGCTGAATGGCCTACTTCTACTCCTTTGTCTTATGGTCTTAAACATACTCTGAGGATCTGGATACAATTTAGAAAACACTTTGGTTTATTGAGATTTTCCCCTTCAAGTCCCACTTATTCTAACGTTTTTTTAAAACCCTCCATGACTGATTTAGTATTTAAAGAATGGGACAGGTTGGGTATTAAATGTTTTTGGGATCTGTTTATTGGAGGAAATCTTTTTTCATTTGAGCAATTGTCAGCTAAATATAGCTTACCCAAAACTCACTTTTTTTAGATACTTATAAATCAGAGACTTTCGAAGATCTCAATTATGCACATTTCCTATAAGCTCAGATAAGAACTTACTAGACGTAATTTTCAATTTGACACCTTTTCATAATGGTTCAATATCTAATATTTATGGCATGTTACTGGAGACTAGGAATGTTCCTTTAGACAAAATTAAGAATCTCTGGGAACAAGATTTACAGACATCAATATCAGAGGAAACTTGGAATGAAATTTTTAAACTAGTTAATACTTCAGCATTATGTGCTCGCCATTCCATCATACAGTTAAAGGTGGTACATAGAGCTCACATGACTAAGGATAAGCTATCTCATTTTTATTCGGATATATCTCCCTACTGTGACAGAAGTAATAATGGAGAAGCTTCATTAATTCATATGGTTTGGACTTGTCCAAGTCTTGAAAAATATTGGAAGGAAGTTTTACAAACTTTTTCTTTAGTTCTCAAAGTCAATTTTAAGCCTAATCCTCTGACGGCCCTATTTGGTATTGTTGCAAGACAAGATATTAAGCTGAAGACATCTGATTTACATATTTTGGCCTTTAGCTCTCTTATAGCTAGGAGGGCGCTTTTGTTTAAATGGAAAGATGTTTTTCCTCCTACTCATGCTCAATGGTTATACGACATTATGTCATGCTTAGATTTAGAGAAGATTCGTTGTTCAATTTCTGAATCTCGTCAAGACTTCCAAACATTGTGGGGACCTTTTCTGAATTACTTTCAAAACCTTCAATTCGTTGTTTAAATTCGGATGTTGGCTATTATTATTTTTTATTATATGAGAAGGTGTTTTACCTTTTTTCCCCTTAATAAACAACTTTGGTCTTGGTAGGGGTTAGTTTCCTTTTTTTTGTAATAAATTAATATATTTCAATATAACTATTGAGTAACTTACATTAATACGACGTAATGAGATTGTTATTATGATGATTGGTAGCTTAAAACATTTTTTTGACCTTTTATATATACTTTCTTGTACTCTGTATTCTTCTATGTAGAAACTAACAAAAAAAAAGCAAGATGTTTCGCAAGCGCGGCCTTATTTGGATGATTTAAAAAATCTTAATGAAGGTGCTGCTAAGCAACATGTTGTCTTCAGTGCCCATCTCAGAGCAAGATAAACAAACAAAGCTATGCAAACATTGACATGATTATTAATAAAGTCACAGCAGAAGCTGAACAATGGTTGAAACAAACGTGATGTTGAAAGTCAAATTGCTGGAGGAAATGAAAATATTCATAAAACCACAGAGCATGCTGCGGCTACATACAAAACTGAAGATTTTCAGGATGACATACAGCTTGAAGACAGTTTAAATAACGTGTGTGCAGCAGGTTCTATTGCTAGTATATACATCCTTGACATGCATTAAAATGGAGGCTCATTTACCTGTATTATTCGTATGGCAAAAATTGTGAGGCAAACATGTGTTGGAAGAACAAAAGGCGCAGCTTTGAAGAAGAAGCAACTTATGTTGCAGGAAGAAATTGCAGCACAGATGGCCAAAGTTGAAGCACTAAAGGCATCAACTGCTGTGGGGGCTTAACATGCTCCAGCAAGACAGTTCTATGGTGTGAGTTTCTATGTTGACATGGCACAGAAAAAAAACATACTCGATTGTCAATGTGGATATATTTGTTCCTCGAAGTCGAAGAACCACAATTTTGGAACCCAAGAGGTAGTTCAGGATGCTCACACTCAGCCTGCACCAAGGAGGAACTCTGAACCTATGCCATATCCAATAGCACAGGGTACTTCTGAGGACATTAATTTACAGTATGGGCACACTCATGTTTCAGATGATAGAAGTCTAAATAGTGCACAGGATGCCATAAGGACGTGTAAGGAAATTACAAGCTAAATGAAGCAACAACAACGCATTGCATCTCTGCCTAAAAGAGAAATTCAAATCTTTGATGGCAATCCATTGCAATATCATTCATTTATGAGGGCTTTCAAGAAAAGCACTGAAGGCAAGGCTAATGATTATGACAACCACCTCTATTTTCTTGAACAGTTCACTGGAGGTTATCCAAAAGAGCTTGTCAAAAGTTTTTAGCAAGCCAACCTGGGGGAAGGATATTTAAAGGCCAAAACTTTACTACAGGAACATTTTGGTGATGAGCACAAAATTGCTGCAGCCTATATGGAAAAGACTCTTTCTTAGCCACACATCAAATCAGAAGACATGAAGGCTCTTCAAGACTACAAGTCTTTTTCTTAGAGACTGCTGCAATGCAACAGGAGATGTTTGGTACATGTGAGAGCTGGACAGGCCTATTAATATATAGTTTGTTGTAATGAACTTGCCTTGAATTCTTAGGGATAAGTCAGGACAAATATGCCTAAAGCATTGGAGCCAATGCAAGTGATTTGCAGTGTTAATGATGGACACTATACAATCAGAACAATGCTGGGTTGGCTGTTGAAAGGAGACCCTTGTGGTTGAAGATATTACGTTCGGTCAGAGCTGACAGTTAACAGGATTTCAGTTTTGAACTTGGATGAGTTTTGGCATGAATGCAATCAAGAGGAACAACCTGGTTTGTGAAGAGAAGATCACAATCCAGGATAGATCACTTACCAGAAAGAGGACATTTGTGTAAATGTTAAGATTTCATGTCTCCTGTGTTTAGGTAGTATGTGGTTGTAATTATAGTATAATAAGTAGGGGACTGAAATGTAGAAGCCATGCATCTGTTTTCTGTCTGCAATGTATTGTGCTGTGTGTTTATTATGAGTATCACGGTAACTAGTCACTAGTAAGGGACTACGTTACGAATTCGTGCATTGCTCTTGGCAATTCAGTTTGGAGCTGGAGACAGACAGATGTCATATCTTTTGTTGCTGCTTGTTACGCTTAAAGTACTCTTATTTACGCTTAGTTGCATCACTTCAAGATTGAATGCTTTGTCGATTGCTAACGAAGGACAGAATACAATTCTTCAAA
This sequence comes from Mobula birostris, assembly GCF_030028105.1. Taxonomy (NCBI): domain Eukaryota; kingdom Metazoa; phylum Chordata; class Chondrichthyes; order Myliobatiformes; family Myliobatidae; genus Mobula; species Mobula birostris. The sequence continues at coordinate 116,079,843 of NC_092377.1, forward strand.
TTTTGGAACAACATTCTTGGAGTGATTGGAGGGCATAAGGTCCAAGTACAACAATCCATGGGGGGGGGGGGGCGCTTGCCAGCTCCAAATTGAAATGCCAACAACAAAGCAGGAATGCGTAACTTATTCCCTTTGCTTTTACCACGCCCCCCCCCCCCCCCGCTCATGTGACTAGTTACCATAATACAGGTCCACAATCCCTTATCGTAAATCTTTGGGGCCAGTTGCATTTTGGAATTCAGAATTTTTCGGATTTCAGACCCCCCCGCCCCCCCGATACCAAAAAACACGTAGGCTCAAGTCCCTTATTTAACCTGTCTCAGTGCAGTGGACTTTAGGACCCAGCGGCACACCAACCCTCCTGTATACTTTAAATCATCTCTAGATTACTTATAATACCTAATACAATGTAAATACTATGTAAATAGTTGTTAAACTGTATTGTTTAGGGAATAATGACAAGAAAAAAATTTATTTCCAACAAAAACATTCAATAAAACATAAAAATATACGGCTTCAAACGAAGTGAATCAAACACACGGTAAATGACTTATTGGAATAAATGTAGAACGTCACTGTCACTATAAAAGTTCAGTAATTTGTCTTTCTGTTTATTTAGATCATATACAGTGCTAGCTTCGACACTATTTTCTTCAGTAAAACGCCGCGATCAAGCATCTGCAATAACTCCACTTTCTGCATTATGGATAATGATAGATGCTTCCTTCTCTTTTTCTCATTGTTACCCATAGGGGTATCTGCAGCTCTTTTTGACATTTTCATAGTGAAATTAAACACAAAGTCAACAGTGAACACAAAATATCAGCGAACAGCAAATGCACGTGCAACCAGTACGAGCGCTGAGCCACAACTGACGTCTGGCTGCCATGTCACACCTGAGTAACGTCAGCTGTTGGCAAAAAAGGCTTTGATTTTCGGAGTATTTTGGATTTCAGAATTTTGTAGAAAGGAATGTGCACCTGTACACAGAATAAAGGTGCATCACAGAATGCAATGCAGACAAAAATCAGACGCATGGCTCCTACATTGACCACAATTGGATCCAGCACTGAAACATTCAGGAGAATATAGAACAATTCTATTAGGATAAATAGCTCTCCCCTCTCCAGAGACTAACTCTATTCTCATAGAAGAAAGTGATGCAACCAGCTTGCTGCTCCTACTGCTGAGGCCTTGAAGCCCATGAAATTCCAAATTTATGCATTTAAATTTTTTAACTTAAATTAACTTATCAGAAGATAATTCTAAAATCATCCCTCCAAAGGATTTATCAGGCATCTGAAGTAGGCAGTCCTGCTACAAAATTCGGATCTTTGTGTAATACCTCACCTTCAGCATACCCCTGTGATAGAAAGTTAGACCTTTATAGAGCATTGCAATTGGCTGGTATTTCTTCATTTCTAAAGACATCTGGAAATCGTCATGTGCTGCTGCATAATCCTGGTGATAAATCACACAGAAATCAAAAACCTACTGAGAACACTGTAATAATATTGCAGTATTTCTATTTATTTTTAACAAATATAACTACTTTGTCAACTCTATTCCATGAATATTCAGATTCAGATTCATTTATTTATCAAATACCAGAGCAGTCAGGTCTCTGGTTCAGAAGGGAAGGGTAGAAGAAGAGGTGAACTATAGTCACAGAGGATTTGTTGGTTAGGGGAACAGAAAGGAAGTTCTGAGGATGAGAACGAGATTCTTGGATGGTATGTTGTCCCCCGGATACCAGGGTCAGAGACATCTCAGATCGAGTCCACAGTATTCTTAAATGGGAGGGTGAGCAGACAGAAGTTGTGTCCATGTTGGTACTGATGATGTGGGTAGGAGGGGTGAAGAGGTCCTGGAAAGTAAGTTCAGGGAGTTAGGTGCTAAGTTAAAGGACAGGGGCTCCAGGGCTGTGATCTCAGGATTTCTGCCTGTGCCACATGAGTGAGGCCAGAAACAGGAAGATCATACAGTTTAACATGGGGCTAAGGAGATGTTGCAGGAGGAAGAGAATCAGATATTTGGATCACTGGGGTCTCTTCCAGGGAAAGTAGGACCTGTACAGAAGGGGTGGTTTGCACCTGAACTGAAGGGGGACTAATGTCCTATCAGGAAGGTTTGCTAGTGCTGCATGGGGGGGGGGGGGGGGGGGAAGGGGTGCAGCTTTAAACTCGAGTTAGAGTGGTATGGGGAAAAAGAGAACAAGAATGCCACAACAGACAGTGGAGTGGTTGTGGAGAAAGATGTTGTTAAGCCTTAATACGAAGTACGAAGTCCAGAATCAAAAGGTTGAGCATGGTGGGACTAATGTTTTGAGCTGCAAATATTTCAATGCAAGGAGTATTGTAGGGAAGGATGATGAGCTGAGGGAAGGAATCAGCACATAAATTATGATATTGTAGCCATTAGTAAGACTTGGTTGCAGTAGGGGAAGAACTGGCAGCTCAACGATATTCTGGTGTACTGTTGTTTTAGATGTGATAGAGCAGGAAGGATTAAAGCGAGAAGGGTAGCATTACTAGTCGGGGACAATGTTACAGCAGTGCTGAGTCAGGACGGACTGGAGAACTCGTCTAGCTAGGCTTTATGAGTAGAACTGAGGAATAAGAAAGGAATGACAACATTAATGGGATTATTTTATCGACCATCCAACAGTCCGGCGTATTTAGACGAGCAAATTTGTAGATTGATTGCAGACTGTTACAAGAAACATATAGTTGTGATAGAAAGTGATGTTAACTTTCCACATATTGACCGGGACTCCCATACTGTAAAAGGCCTGATGTGAAAGGTGAAAGAGTTTGTCAAAAGTGCTCAGGAAAGCTTTCTTAATCAGTACACAGAAGTCCCCAACTGGAAGAGTGCAATACTAGATTCCTATTGAATGCAACACATACAAAATGGTGGAGGATCTCAGCAGGCCAGGCGTCTGTGGAAAAAAGTACAGTTGACATTTCCAGCCAAAACCCTTCGGTAGTATCCTAAAATGTCATCTGTACTTTTTTCCATAGATTCTGCCTGGCCTGCTGAGTTCCTCCAGCATTTTGAGTGTGTTGCTCAGATTTCCAGCATCTGTAGATTTTCTCTGGTTTCCTATTGAATGCCTACAAGATAGCTTTTTAGAGCAGCTCGCGGTTGAGCACACTAGCAGATCACTTATGCTGTATTGGGTCTGTGTAATGAAACGGAATTGATTAGAGAGCTCAAGGTAAAAGAACCCTTCGGGGCAAGTGATCACAATATGATAAGAATTCACCCTGCAACTTGAGAGGGAGAAGCTAAAGTCAGATATATCAGTACTACAATGGAGTAAAGGGAATTACAGAGGCATGAGAAAGTAGCTGGCAAAAGTTGATTAGAAAGGGACACTAGCAGGGATGACGGCAGAGCAGGAATGGCTGGGGTTCTGAAGGTGCAGGATAGCTACATCACAAAGAAGAAGTAGCTTTCTAAAGGTAGAATAGCACACCGTAGCTGATAGGGAAGTCAAAGCCAACACTATATGCCAAAGAGAAGGCATTGAATAGAGCAAACATTAGTGGGAAGTTAGAGGATTGGGAAACTTTTAAAAAACCAACAGAAGGCAACTTAAAAAGATATAAAGAGGGATAAAAAGGAATACGAAGCCAATAATATTAAAGAGGATAACAGAATTCTCTTCAGATATATAAAGAGTAAAAGAGAGGCAAAAGTATATATCGGACCACCAGAAAATGATGCAAGAGATTGGTAATGGGGGACAAGGAAATGATGGACAAACTGCATCAGTATTCACTGTGGAAGACACTAGCAGTATGCTGGATGTTTGAGTGTGTCAGAGAAGTAAGTGAAGTTGCTATTATTAAGGAAAAGCTGAAAAGGTCTGAAGGTAGAAAAGTCACCTGGACCAGATGGCCTATACCTCAGGGTGCTGAAAGAGGTGGCTAAAGAGATCGTGGAGACATTAATGATCTTTCAAGAATCAACAGATTCTGGTATGGTTGTGGAGGACTGGAAAATTGCAAACATCACTCCACTCTTCAAGAAGGCAGAAGAAAGGAAACTATAGGCCAGTTACTCTGACATCAATGGCTGATAAGATGTTGGAGTCAATTGTTAAGGATGTGGTTTCAGGGTACTTGCAGGCACATAATAAGATAGGCCATAGTCAGCATGGTTTCCTCAAGGAATAATGTTGTCCAACAAATCTGTTGGAATTCTTTGAAGAAATAACAAGCAGAATAGACAAAGGAGAATTAGTGGATGCTAGGTACTTGGACTTTCCGAAGGCCTTCGACAAGGTGCTACACATGAGGCTGCTTATGTTGAAATTGTTTAAAATGTTGATGAGGTCTAACTTGGAATATCATGTGTGTGCAGTTTTGGTCATCTACCCACAGGAAGGATGTAAATAAGGTTGAAAGAGTACAGAGAAAATTTACAAGGATGTTGCTGGGACTTGAGGACCTGAGTTAGTGAAAGGTTGAACTGGTTAGGACTTTATTCCCTAGAAGGTAGAGAATTGAGGGGAGATTTCATTGAGGTATACAGATTTATCAGGAATATAGATAGGGTAAATGCAAGCAGGCTTTTTCCACTGAGGCTGGGTGAGACTACAACTAGAGATCATGGGGTAAGGGTGAAAGATGGACTCTTTTAGGGCAACATGAGGAGGAATTTCACTCAGGGTGTTGAGAGTGTGGCACAAGCTGCCAGCAGAAGTGGTGGATGCAGGTTCAGTTGCAACATTTAGGAGAAATTTGGATAGGTACATGGATGGGCGGGGTGTGGAAGGCACTTGGTCGATTAGACTAGGCAGATTACTAGTTCAGCACTCATTAGATGGGCCAAAGGGCCTGCTTTGGTAGTGTAGTGCTCTGTGACATTATGTGCATCAAATTTAATAACTTCCATTTAAAATACATTCAATATGATTGAGCACCATAGTGATTAATGCTCAAGTTTGTCATGTCTTCAAAAACATATACTTCTCTTACTGCATTGTGAAAAATCTAAATATTAACTTTTCCATGAATATATTTCTTCAAAAAAAAAGAAATGGTTCAATGATTTCATTTAATATCAGAGAATGTATACCATAAGATGTAGCAGTAGAATTAGGCCATTTGGCCCATCGAGTCTGCTCCGCTATTTAATCATGGCTGACCCTTTTTTTCTCTCCCTCCCCCCCCCGCCCCGCCTTCAAGCCTTCTCCCTGCAACTTTTGATGCAGTGTCCAATCAGGAACCTAACAAGCTCTGCCTTAAATACATCTAACGACCTGGCCTCCACAGCTGCCCGAGGTAATAAATGCCACAAATTCATCGCCCCCTGGCTAAAGCAATTTCTCCGCTTCTTTGTTGTAAATGGACGTCCCTCTATCCTCTATCCCTCGTTCTAGATTCCCCACCATGGGAAACATCATTTCCACATCTACTCTGTCTAAGCTTTTCAACATTTGAAAGGTTTCAATGAGATCCCCCCCCTTCCTTTAAAATTCTAGTGAGTACACATCCAGAGCCATCAAATTTTCTTGTATGATAACCCTTTCATTCCTGGAATCATCCTTGTGAACTTCCTCTGAACCCTCTTCAATGCCAGCACAACTTTTCTTAGATGAGGAACCCAGAACTATTCTCAATACTGAAGGTGAGGCCTCACCAATGCCTTATAAAATCTTAGCATCACATCCCTGCTCTTGTATTCTGGATGTCCTGAAAAGAATGCTAACATTGCGTTTGCCTTCCACACCACTAACTCTACCTGCAAGTTAACCTTTAGAGTATTCTGCACAAGGACTCCCAAATCCCTTGGCATCTCATATATTTTGATTTTCTCTCCAGTTAGAAAATAGTTGGCATATTTATTTCTACTATAAGACCATGCATTTTCCAACATTGTATTTCATGTGCCACTTTCTTGCCCATTCTCCTAATCTGTCGATGCTGATTGCGTCCCCTCTGATCTGGGCCAACATTAACGTGCCCGGTGGCACCTAATGAATTAACTTGCTTATTTCGGCTTTTCTCTTAAAGATGTGCTGGGTGCATTCTGGCCACCGCTGCATTCTTCATGGCAACGTATCGGTCCGCGGCCCGGAGGTTGGGGACCACTGATATACAGCATAAGAAGAAGCGGCCCCTACACCGACCCGAGGAACACCACTGGCAGCCAATCCTTTTATTCCCACTGTCTCTTACCAATCAGCAAATGCTCTAATCACGCCAGCAACTTTCCTGTAATACCACAGGTTCTTAACTTGATAAACAGCCACATGTGTGGCACCTTGTCAAGGTCTTTCTGACAGTCTAAATATACAATATCCACTGCATCCCCTTTATCTATCCTACTTGTAATCTCCTCAAAAAATTCCAACAGATTCTCCAGGCAAGATTTTCCTTTAAGGAAACCATGCTGACTTTGTCCTATCTTTTCCTGTGTCAAGTACTCCATCACCTCATCCTTAACAATCGACTCCAACATCTTCCCAACCACTGAAGTCAGGTTAACTGGTCTATAATTTCCTTTTTGCTGCCATGCTCCTTTCTTAAAGAGTGGAGTGATATTTGCAATTTCCCAGTCCTCTGGCACCATGCCAGAGTCCAATGATTTTCGAAAGATAACCACAGTTTCTACTGCTACCTCTTTCAGAACCCTCAGGTGCAGTTTATCTGGTCTGGGTGACTTACATACCCCTGGGTCTTTCAGCTTTTTGAGCACCTTCTCCTTTGTAATAGTAACTAAACTTACTTCTTTTCCCTCGCATTCTTCAACATCTGGCACACTGCTAGTGTCTTCCACAGTGAAGACTGATGCAAAATACTCACTTAGTTCATCTGCCATCTCCTTGTCCCCTGTTATTATTTCCCCGGCTTCATTTTCTACCGGTCCTATATCCAATCTCACCTCTTATTTTTTTATATAGTTGAAATACTATCCATTTTAATATTGTTTCTTAGGTTGCTTTCATATTTCATCTTTTCCCTCCTAATGGTTCTTTTAGTTGCTCTCTGTGGGGTCTTAAAAGCTTCCCAATCCTGTCTTCCCATTACTTTCTGCACTGTTGTATGCCCTTGCTTCTGCTTTTATAGCTTTGTCAGCCACAGTTGTATTATTTTGCCATTTGAGTATTTCTTCATTTTTCTAATACAGCTATCCTGCATCTTCCTCACTTTCCCCAGGAACCTACGCTACTGCTGCTCTGCTGTCATCCCTGCCAGCATCTCCTTCCAATTTATTTTGGCCAACTTCTCTCTCATACAGCTGTAATTTCCCTTACTTCACTGAAATAGTACTATGTCAGACTTTACTTTCTCCTTATCAAATTTCAAATTGAACTCAATCATACTGTGATCACTGCCTCCTGAAGGTTCTTTTACCTAAAGTTCCTTAATCACCTCTGGTTCAACACATAACACCCAATCCAGTATAGCTGATCCCGTCGTATCCTCAGCGACAAACAGCCATCTTGCAAGCATTCAACAAACTCATATTCTTGAGATCAATTACCAACCTGATTTTTCCAATTGATCTGATGTTGAAATCTCCCATGATTATCGTAACATTATCCCTTTGTTACGTCTTTTCTATTTCCCACTGTAATCTGTGGTCCACATCCCAGCTCCTATCGGGAGGCATGTTATAACTGTCATCAGGTTCTTTTACCCTTGGAGTTTCTGAACTCAACCCACAAGGATTCAACATCTTCCAATCCTATGCCATATTTTTGTACTGATTTGATGCCATTCTTTACCAGCAGAGCCACGCCACTCCCTCTACCTACCTTCCTAACCCTCTGATACAATGTGTAACCTTGGATATTCAGCTCCCAACTACAACCATCCTTCAGCCACGATCCAGTGATGGCCACATCACACGTGACAATCCGTAATAATGCCACAAGATCATCCACCTTATTCCTTATACTCATTGCATTGAGATATAACACTTTGAGTACTGTAATTGCTACCCTTTTTGATTCTGTATCCCTAATGCACTGATACTCACCCACTGGCTGAAATTTTAGTATACACTTTCAAAACATAAGGAACGTACAGCTGCAACTGCTATAGCACTTCCACATCTAATGTAAGGCAACACACAAAATGTGGGAGGGATTCGACAGGTCAGGCAGCATCCATGGGAGGAGAGTAAACAGTTGATATTGCGAGGTGAGAGTCCTGATGAAGGGTCTCAGCCCAAAAACATTGACTGTTCATTCCCCTCCATAGATGCTGCCTGACCTGCAGAGCTCTTCCAGCATTTGTGTGTTGCTTTGGATTTTCAGCATCTGCAGAATCTCTTACATTTCTCAACCAACGGTACTGTCCCACAGAGAAATATTGCAATCCTCCCCACCCCCCGACCCTGCGAGACAACAGCAATTAATCTGCAGTCACACAAGAGTTAAGAGTCTTTAATTGGCTTACCCAAGGGACAAGTTTGCCAGGTATATTTCATGTTTGAGCAAGAAAAATCTGCCCTATCTGAAGGAATCATGTTTAAAAGTAAATCACATTGGGTTCCATTTATGGTCAGAGCTTTTTGTGCAAACTCTGTAGCAGAGATCTAGGTTTATTCTTGCTGTACGCTTCAATAGTCTAACTATCCTGAAGAGCTCCTCCACAGTTAAACTGCTAAAGTTTAGCTATATCTAGCTAACATTTTATAATTTAGCAGATGAAATTTTGTGGAAGTTTCCTTACATGGCAGGGTTTTAGATCATTATTGTATAGTGATATTAAAGAAAGCAACATGAAGCAAGACCACTAACTCACCTCAGAAATAAAATAAAGGGTGCCTCTATGTCTATACAAACGTGCAGATGGGCGCAACTGTATAGCTCTACTGAGGTCACTTAAAGCTTCACTTATCCGTCCCAGTGGTGACAGAATCTGGAAGGATTCAGAGCAAACATAATATTAGCTGAGCACATGAACTCTACTAAATGACTCATTATAACATTGAAAATTAATTAAGGAACTAATGAGTAAAACCAGCACCTACCTCTGCTCTCTGTTCAAATACCTCAGGGGCATTAGGTTCTAAGGCTATCACTTTATTTAACTCCAAAAGAGCAAGTTCAGCATTTCTAATGTCCTGAAACAAAGAGATTGCTTAGAATAAAAACATTCACAAGAAAAGAGTCAAATTTTTGCTTTGCTTTGTGATCTCCCTCCATTTTTCTAACAGGAAAATCAGATAATTGAAGCAAAACCCACAGAAGCTGGCAATCCAACATAAGTTATTAGAAGCTTGTGCTAGCATTTTTTTTCCACTGTGATTGAGTGAGACAAGAAGTAGTGGTTGAGTGAGACAAGAAGTAGAGGTTGAGAGGGAGCTATTTCACTCAGGATGGTGGGAGTGTGGAACTAGCTTCCAGTGGTGGATGAGGGGTGAAGTTCAACATTAAGAGACATTAGGATAGGTATATAGATGGGAGGGCTCTGGTCCAGGTGCAGATCAATGGGATTAGGCAGAATAACAATTCAGCAAGACGAGATGGACTGCATTTCTTAGCTGCAGTGTTCTAAGCACTTAGACAGTTTTAGGAACAGAATCAATGCTAACATACGTTATCAAGTTAAGCACTGAACAGCTTACCCTGTATTTCTGTTTCTGCCTGCATTTCAATGGGAATGTTGGTGAAAGTATATTAGTTTATAATGGCTGGTCACTTGAAATATTGAACATGAAGAAAATATACCAGTAGAAATTAATGCTCACAATGACTTGAAAGAATATCACAAAACTTCCTAGAATTACATTTTTGGCTTTATTGAAGCAGAAGGACTACTGACCTGTAAGCCTTTCTTTCCATATGCTATTCCTCTTCCATAGATGGCACTCACAAGTTCTGGGTTTCCCTACTCTCATGCAGAGACACAAAACAGAGTAAACACAAGGAGCAGAAATGCAGTATGTTCAGTTAAATGCAAATAAAAAGAGTAGTTACACTTGTTCCAACTATGCTGCTGAAAATTGTTGATTTCATGTATAACTGCACAGCATAACACAGACCATTTAAGAAATGGATTCCACATTTAACAATCAAATATCTACAATAACTGAGGTCACTTAATGTCAAATGTAAAGAATTTGATTTCCAAACAACTTCAAGCATTCATCTGCCAAATGTGGAAAGATGCCCAATCTTCACTCTAGCAAGGCATAAATACCAGTCTTACAAAACAAAATACTTACATGCAATCCTGGCTTTCATATTTTTTAATATACATGTAAATAACTCCCAAAACGAGAATGAGTGCAATTTTATTGTAATTTTAATAAAATATACATACCTGTAACAGGGCTGAGAAATGCTTTATTGCTTCATCATACAAGGTATTTCCAATCAAGGCATAGCCAAATGCTGGGAAAATATTGTGTATAAACACAAGGCAATTACTTACTAAAATCTATTTTTGTTTAACAGATTAAACTCAGGACATCATGAGACAAGCTGAGGATGGATTAAAATATTCCAAGTTTAAACATAAATACCCTGGGCAATATTGCATGAGAAATAATAACTCATATGAATGGAAGGCCAGAAAAGTTCAGTGAACATTTTATTTCAGTTATTGTTATTTCAAATCCCGTATGCAACCACCTGAATGGGTCAAGAGCACTTATAAATATTGAACACCTGCAAAAGTTTTTTTTTATTTTGTACGCGTGCTGATGTCTAGATCTCAAGTTGCATCAACAGGATTCAAGGAAAGGAAACTACCTTTTGATAATTATACCAAAACACCAACGGTATTACAGAGATATAACTTCATATATTCTGATGAACAATTAGTCCTTACTAAAATGTCAAGCACCTCCATTCCATCTGTGAAAAGTGGAATTTCCCAGTGGCCAACCATTTTAATTCTTATTACCATTCTACCATGTCAATCCTTTGTCTCTGAGGCCACTGCCAGGCTGAAGGAGCAACACCTCATATTTTGTCTAGGTAGCCTCCGATCTGATAGCACGAACACTGATTTCTCCAACATCTGATAATTATTCCCCACCCCACCCCCACACCAACTTTCTTCTTCATTTCACCACTCTGGCCTCAACTCTTATCCTCACCTGCATATCATTTCATAAGACTATAAGACCGTAAGATATAGGAACAGAATCAGGCCATTTGGCCCATTAAGTCTGTTCTGTTCTTTCATCATTGCTGATTCATTTCCCTCTCAGCGCCAGTCTCCTGCTTTCTCTCCGTATCCCTTTATGCCCCGACTAATCAAGATTCTATCAACTTCTGCCTTAAGAATACCCAATGACTTGGCCTCCACAGTCACCTGTAGCAGCAAATTCCACAGATTCACCACTCTCTGGCTAAACAAATTCCTAATTTCCATTCTAAATGGACAAACTTCTATTCTGCGGTTGTGTCCTCTGGTCTTAAGACTCCCCCACCATAGGAAACATCCACTCTATCAAGGCCCTTCAATGAGATCCCCACCACACATGCCTCACTCTCCTCTCTTATCAGATTCCATCTTTTCTAGCCCTTTATCTTTTTCATCTATCACTTCCCAGCCTCTTACTTCATCCCCCGCTACCCCAACCCAACTGGCTTCACCTACCACCCTCTAGCTTGTATTCCGTCCTCTACAGTTTTGGGCCCAGTATCTCAGAAAAGATGTGTCGTCATTGAAGAGAGCCCAGAGGAGGTTCACAAAGATGATTCTGGGAAGGAAGGGGTTAACATATAGGAGCATTTGACAGCTTTGGGCCTATACTTACTGGAATTTAGAATAATGTGTCGAGATTTCATTAAAACCTACTGAATGTTGAAAGGACTAGATAAGGTAGACGTGGAGGGGAGGTTTCCTATGGTGGGGGTATCCAGAATTAGAAGGCACAGCCTCAAAATTGAGAGGGGACCGTTTAGAACAGAGGTGAGGAGAAATTTTTTTTTAGCCAGAGTCATGAATCTGTGGAATGCTCTGTCACAGACTGTGATGGAGGCTTAAATCCGTGGGTATATTTAAGATGTAAGTGATCGTTTCCTGATCCATCAGGGCATCAAAGGATATGGAGAAAATACTGCTTGACCTGCTGAGTCCCTCCAGCATTTTGTGTGCGTTGCTCTAGATTTCTAGCATCTGCAGAATTTCGTGTTTAGTTCCAACTATCAATCTTTTCATACGAGTCATCCTCACAGATATAATCAAGCATGAGAAAACATAGGAGCAGAGTTAGGCTATTCAGCTCACTGAGTCTGCACCGCCATTCCATCATGGCTAATCACTGATCCCACTCAACCCATACACACACCTTCCTGCCATAACCTTTGACGCCTGACCAATCAGGAAACTATCAATCTTTGCTGTAAATATACCCAACCCATTTATGGAGCTGAAGGCAGTGGCAGTGATGAAAAAAATTTGAATGGGGTAAGAAGGTAAAGACTTCACAAAGTCACACTTGCAACAAGTTCCTCTTTAAGTCACTAATTATCCAAATGCACCACACTCTTCAGCCATCCAACTCTAACACAGCAAATTTCCAACTGTGCACTGCCCCAATAGATTCTGAGGTGGGTGGTGTCTTTGATTATGTTGGCTGATCTACTCAGGCACTTGAAAAATGTGGACAGAGTCAGTGGTAGGGAAATTGGTTTCCAAAATGTGTCCACAAAGCTCTGCAGTCTCTTGAAGTCACGAGCAGAGCAGTTGCCATTCCAAGCCATGTTGCATCCAGATAAGATGCTTTCTATGGTGCACAGAAAGTCCGGCTCCCTTCAAGTAAACAATTTAGTACAATTACTTGGTACTTTCCCACTAATGGAAGACAAATGGAATTGTCTATATTCAATCCTATAGACCAACACTAACTACATCCTGGTAGCAGTTACAGTTAATTGCCAAGAAATATGACAGGACCCAAAAAGAGGAAGATTACATAAATTTTGTTTTTTTCAAAAATAGTTTTTCCTTATCTTGATAATCCATCTTCAAAATATGAATGGACAATGCCTACCTAATTCCTCATTTGTATTTGCATCAATGGTAGCAAATGGAAATCTCTTTTGTTCAGACAAAACTTTAGCTTGACTCTGCAAGTGAGAAACATAACGCATTAGTGCAAGGAACATAGACCAATAAACCATAAAGTGAAGAAAGTAAATAGGCTTATTATTGTCACATGTACAGTGAAAGACTTGTATACCATTCAAACGGATCAATTTGTTACAACACCATATGGAGCTAGTACAAAGGAAAACAATAACAGAATGCAGATTAAATTGTGACAGTTACAGAGAAATTGCCCTCCAGGTAGACAAATAAAATCCAAAGGCCTTGACAAGGCAGATTATGAGTTCAAGAGTTCATTTTATTGTTTATGGAAGTCTTATAACAGCATATTAGATGTCCTTGAGACTGGTGGTAGGTGCCAATTAACCTTTCTGGGATGTGGGAGAGAACCAGAGCACATGGAGGAAACCCACACAGTCAAAGGGAGAATGTGCAAACTCCACACAAACAATCCGGGCTGGAGTTCAAGATTAAAATAGGCTCGATAGAACTGTGAGGCAGTTGGTTAGAACTGGCTTGAGACAGAACTGCACTTAAGTGCAGCAAAAATGGTAAGAGTAAAAATGGTAATGGTAAAAATGGTCGGTCACCAGTGGTGTGCCTCAGGGATCTGTTCTGGGACCATTACTCTTCCTGATTTTTATAATTGACCTGGATGAGGAATTGGAGGGATGGGTTAGTAAGTTTGCTGATAACACAAAGGTTGGAGGTGTTGTGGATGGTGTGGAGTACTGTCAGAGATTACAGCGGGACATTGATAGGATGCAAAACTGGGCTGAGAAGTGGCAGATGGAGTTCAACCCAGGTAACTGTGAAGTGGTTCATTTTGGTAGGTCAAATATGATGGCAGAATATAGTATTAATGGTAAGACTCATGGCAGTGTGGAGGATCAGAAGGATCTTGGAGTCCAAGTCCATAGGATGCTCAAAGCAGCTGCGCAGGACTCTGTGGTTAAGAAGGCTTAGTGTATTGGCCTTCATCAATCGTGGAATTGAACTTAGGAGCTGATAGGTAATGCTGCAGCTATATAGGACCCTGGTCAGACCCCACTTGCGTACTGTGCTCAGTTCTGGTCGCCTCACTACAGGAAGGATGTGGAAACCATAGAAAGGGTGCAGAGGAGATTTACAAGGATGTTGCCTGGATTGGGGAGCATGCCTTATGAGAACAGGTTGAGCGAACTCGGCCTTTTGTCCTTGGAGCGATGGAGGATGAGAGGTGACCCGATAGAGGTGTATAAGATGATGAGAGGCATTGATCGTGTGGATAATCAGAGGCTTTTTCCCAGGGCTGAAATGGCTGCCACAAGAGGACACAGGTTTAAGGTGCTGGGGAGTAGGTACAGAGGAGATGTCAGTGGTAAGTTTTACACTCAGAGTGTGGTGAGTGCGGGGAATGGGCTGCCGGCAATGGTGGTGGAAGCAGATACGATAGGGTCTTTTAAGAGATTTTTGGATAGGTACATGGAGCTTAGAAACATAAGACGGCTATAGGTAAGCCTGGTAATTTCTAAGGTAGGGACATGTTCGGCACAACTTTGTGGGCCGAAGGGCCTGTATTGTGCTGTATGTTTTCCATGTTTCTGTTTTAGTACATACTTCCCAATCAACCTGCCCCCCACCCCCGCATCGTGCCAAGCACTTCCAGTGGCATAATTCAGATACATAGGCCTCATCAGTTACCTAAGAGAAGCAAATCATCCTTCATCATCCCAAGGGACTAAGTTAATAAAGAGCCTATACCTCAATTAACTCTGTACAATCTGCTGGAGGACCCTAGTAGGTCAAGCACGTTGCTGTCATGATACCATGTCACGAGACTCTCCATTTTCTTCCTGTTTTCTGACTCATCGTTATTTGAGATACGGCACACTATTATCTACAAACTTGTAGATGGAGATACCAGCAGAAGCTGGCCATGCAGTCTACAGTGTACATGGAGCAGAGTAGAGACTAAGAACACAGCCAGTGCTGAGGAAAATTGTGGAGGAGGTGGTGTTGCCTTCCCTTACAGGTTGTTCATCAAGTCAAAAATCTGATTGCAAAGGAAGATGTTGAAACCCAGCCTTATTAGTTTGAAGATGCGTATGCTTGGAATTATAGTATTAAGGTTAAGATGTAGTCAATAAATGATAATCTAACATAAACTATGACGTTAAAATTTTCTTTTAAATTACCTTGATGTACCTAAGTATGGCATGATCTGCCCAGCCGGCATGCAAACAAAGGTTTTTCATGACATCTCAGTAAACATAACGATAATAATAATAAATAAACCAAGAATGACTTATGATTAAGGAAGAATCTCCAATATTATCAAAATTATTGACTTTCTCAAGTATTCAGTAAGTGATGCTTCTTACATAAATCTTACATTTATTTCCCATTACAGAAATTCAAATATAATCTGAGCTAATATTTTTAATTAAAACTTATTGAACACTTCCACATTTTTGACAACTGCTATTTATAATTTGTCTGATTAATCTGCCACCATGTCCTTTAAAACCAAATGCCCAAATAATGTTGATATAATGCCATAAAATAACTTCTGCACAATTTCTGAAAATGATACAGAGAAATTTACAATCAAATAATATTAGTTAGATAACTGGTTACCAGTTAAGCAGCAAAGGTTAACCAAGAATAGCACAAATGCATAGATCAGCTGGAAAGTTGGGCACAGCAGTGACAAGTGAATTCAATCCAGACAAGTGTAAGATAATACACTCTGGGAAGTCAAATTCTCATAGGAGAACAATGGGGACATTAGAAATTTGGTATGTTTGCCTTTATAGATGTGCCTTTTTGAGTACAAGAGTTGGGATGTCATGTTGTGGCTGCACTAAACATTGGTTAGACTACATATTGTGAAATGGGTTCAATTTTGGTCAAGAAAATACTGGAAGAGTGTGAGAGCAATATAAAGGGTGCAGAAGAGATTCACCAGGATGTTACCTGGAAAGGAAGGCTCTAGTTAAGTCAGTTGAATAAGCTAGGTTTATTCTTAAAGCAATGTAGGAGGCTGAGTAGTGACTTTATAGAGGGGTATAAAATTGGAGGGCATGGAGAGTCAGAGTCTTTGTCCCACAGAAGGGGAGTCTAGTATTAGAGGACACATGTTAAACGGAGATCTGAGTGGGTACGTTTCCACATGGGTAATGAGTACCTGGAACAAACTGCAATGGAAATGGTAGAGGTAGATACAAAGTATTTGTACAGGTACTTGGATAGGAAACACAGAGGGATAGAGGCCTCATGCAGACAAATCAGATTAGCATTGATAGGCATCATGGTTGATGTGGATGTGGCCCTCTCCTGTGCTCATCTTTCTACCATCCTAGTTGCAACTCAACAGACTGACATCGAGAACACTTGTGGCAGTTAGTATCAGAATCAGATTTATTAAAAAGTACTTATAAAAATCATGTATGTTAAAAAAGCTATTTTACATATTGAAGTATAACAAACAGGCTAAAATAGAGCATAAACAGCCCACCATGTAACCTACTTCTCAATCAATTTAACCCCTCCCACAATCATTTTCCTTTCATCCACATACCTACCCAAGAGTCTCTTAAATGTCCCTAATCTATCAGCCTCTACTGCTGTCCACGGCAGCGTATTCCAGGCCCTTTCCACTCTGTGGGGAAAATATCTCTGTAAACTTTCCTCCACTTACTTTAAAATGATGCCCAATTCCACCCTGGGAAAAAGTTATTGGCTGTCCACTCTATCTATGCCTCTTATCATCTTGCATACTTCTATAAAGTCGCTTCTCATCCTCCTTCACTCTAAGGAGAGATTGGAATTTTTGAACCTTAAAAAGTTGTCTAGGTTTAATTTCAGATGAATGATTAATAAATTAACGCACTGACTCTTAGATTTCCTTTGAAATCCAAGGTCAGTATCGCTCTTTAAAAAAAAGAAAAGGACTTCCTAAGGGGTAGCACAGTAACATAGCAATTAATCTAATTACAGCACCAGTGACCTTAGTTAATTCTGCTGTTGTCCATAAGAAGTTGTACGTTCTCCCTGTGGTGACTGCATGGGTTTCACTCTAGTTTCCTCCGGGTGCTCCTGTTTCCTTTCCCATTCCAAATAGACACGGATTACACAACAGGTTAATTGGTCACATGGGTGTAATTAGAAGATACAGGATTGTTGGGCCAGAAGGGCCTGAACAATGCTGTATCTCTCTCTCAAAAAAAATCAGTGGTGCACAAGTGCAGCGTGCAACAGAACTTCAAAGCAACACAACTACAGCGCCTTCAGAATCAGCAATGTCAAACCACTGGTTTAATGAGCCTGTGCCCTACTTTTATTTATAATACAGGAAAACGTACCAGAATTTTTTCTGTATCCAGGGATGGCACAGGTTCACAGGGTGGAGCTCCTCTAGGCACACAATCGGTGTCCTCAGGATTCAAAAATGAAGATTCTAAAGCATTAAACAAAACAAATCTTCCACTAAGTAATTTAAAACAATAGCCCCATGATAAAAGTTTATACAGAATCTGCCAATTCACAAATAACTGGATGGACACCCTGGTCGCCATTGACTCACTGGGCCATAGAGCTTGAATGCATGCCATACTGCTGTATGTCACTATGACAAAACTGGTTTTGTTCATGGATCTGGCACCAATGGTGTAAGGCAATTGGCCAATAACTTATCAGTCATGAATCTTATGTCCCGCCCCTTTGCTCTAACTGCACACAAAATACAAACTGCTGGAGGAACTCAACTGGTGGGGCAGCACCTGTGAAAGCAAAGGATCAGTTGTCATTTTGGGTTGATACATTTGTCTCTTTGCTGCAGAATCCAATAGCTTTAGTTTCTTGTATGTATTTCTGATATTGCAACCACTGGGCTTTTGTTAAAAACTGCTGAGCTCCTCTTTCCTAGGCACAAGAGATTCTGCAGATGCTGGAAATTTGGAGCAACACACACACACACGCACAACTTTGTTTTACCGGTCAGGGTTGTCAGCCCTGAGCTGAATCCCCAAAGCTGTGGACCGGTTCTCTGTTGTTCACCAGTGGACCTCTCTCAGCTTGGCCTCTATTCTTTAACTTGTTTGGTATGGGTGATCCTACTGAGAGCCAAAGTTTAATGCCCTGACTCCAGCCAACATAACTCTCTGGGTCATTGAGGTACCACAAGCCTCCAAACCCTACAAGGTTGTGATCCTCTTGGAAACAGCAAAGAAGAATCCATCTACATATGAGTGTGATAGTATTCCTGAGTCTCCAGCAGAGACTTGCATGACTGAAAGTAGGGAAAACTGAGAGGAAGCTACTGACATGATGAAGGAAGCCCTTCATTGCTGCCCTAAATGCCACTGGTGTAATGGGGCAGTAAATACACACAGGAGGAGCTCAACAGGTCTGGCTGCATGATGAAGGGTTTCAGCCCAAAACATCGACTATTTATTCCTTTCCATAGGTGCTGCCCGATCCGCTGAGTTCCTCCAACTTTTTGTGTGAGCTCTTCTTTCCCCTCAGCCAATACCATGTTCCTCTCTTCTGCTTGTGGGATGCATCTAGATGCACAGAGATGCTTTGCTTAATAATCATCACCGCAAAAGTAGTCAATTGTATGAATTGTTGTACTATGGGAAAATAATGAAAAGAAATCTTTGCATCTGTAAAATTTGCAACTTCAAATTACTTAAAAATGAAACTTTTTAAAGGGCTGATACTAGGCACCTGAAATTGAAATAGACAATAATGAATAAGCCCTGCAGATCAGCAGGCAACAACTATGCAAAGAGAAAAAGTTAACATTTCAAGTCTGAGATTCCTCAGAATTCCGAAAGAGAGAAACAGATTAGTCTGGGTAGCAGAAAAAGTGAGGGAAGGCAATGGTGCAACAAAAGATAATCCGAAATCATACATAAATATACAAAAGGAAGAAAGCAGGAGAAGAAGATAGCTGGTAAAATTGGTCAGTGCTGATACAAACAGAAAAAAAGAAATTATCAGATGTTGGATAATTCAATATCAAGTCTTGCAGGCCACAATATTCCCAGACAGAGGATGACATATTCCAACTTACATTGGGCCTTATTTTACTGATCAGGAGGCTACGGACAGATCAGAGTGGATGTGGGATAGTGAATTAGAGTGGTAGGGAATCAGAGGCTCAGGGTCACGACTGTGGACTAAACACAATCACCCAATCAGCATTGGGTTTCTCCAATGCAGAGGAGGCCATACCATGAACACAGATTGGAAGTAGTGCAAGATGATCACTGAATAGACTATCTGGATATATGGATGGTGACAGGTGAAAGGACAGGTATGGCAACTCTTGTGCCTACCTGGAAAAGTGCCATACAACATGGAATAGGTGGGGACAGAAGCGTAGACCAAGAAGTTGTGAAGGACATGATTCCTTTAAAATGCTGAAAAGGAGGAGAATATGTGTCTGTGGCTGTCTTGTTGGAGCTGGAAGAAATTGCAAAGGATAAGGATTATCTGCTGATTGCAGAGGTTGGTGTGGGGTGGAAGCTAAGTACCGCAGGAACTCAGCTTGTGCCATGTCCAGAAGAAGTGAAAGCAGAGGAGCAGGAAGTAGATGACTCAGTGGGTCAAACAGCATCTATGGAGAGGAATAAACAGTCGACATTTTGAGTTGAAACTCTTCATGAGTCCTGCTCAAGGGTCTAGGCCCACATAGTCAACTGTTTATTTCTCTCCATAAATCCTGCCTGACCTACTGACTTCCTCCAGCATTTCGCATATTGCTCTAGATTTCCAGCATTCCCAGAATCCCTTGTGTTTAGGAAAAAGAACTATACATTCAAGGGCTCTGTCCAGTAAGCTAGTCAGTTAGCCATGACTAATGAAGGTGGAATATTAGAGATGTCCGAATGGAACAGCTCAACATCAGAGCAATTGCAACGGAGCCAGAGGAACTGAAGGAATGGAATGGATCCTCACAAAAGGCAAGGTGTAACTTACTGGCTGAAGTGGATGTTAATGGCTTGCCCATCCCCTGATATAGAGTCGGAGTTAGAAAGTAAGGGGGGAAAAAAAGATCAAGAGAATGGCCATGAGGAGGAGTGAAGGGTAATAATTGGTTGTAAAAGTAATGAAATTAAGAGTTTGTTTTAGTGTAAGAACAGGCACCAATTTCATTGCTAATGAAACAAACTATTCATTACTAACTGTGTGATGTTGATAATTTCAATTCTTCCACCATTATTATTCCCTTTAACCTACAGTCTCTGAACCTGCTACACTCCATCCATCATAAACATTCTTTATCTTCCTAGGCTGCAATCACAAGGACTTACTTCCAGTCAGGTTTTATGGGATTTCAGTTGGCTGATGAGGCTAACATGGGACCTGCAGACTTCACTACAAACAGTGTAGTAGGTGCTCAACAGATGGTCAGTTTCCACTGTTTACGCCGTGCTCTGTGAACATCTGGTGCACACTATTGAGGTTCTCAATACCATCCCACCTGGTCCTTCTGCATTTCTGAGCAGTCATAGGCCAAGAATTCCCAACAGTCAGTATGGATAATGCATTTCCTTGAGGCTTTGAGAAGACCTTTGAATCTGTTCCGCTCTCCACATGATGTTCTCTTCCCATGACAGAGCTAGAACCAGCAGGTGCTTCAGGGTTTTGGTGTGGGTCATGCAAGCGATCTGGATTGCTGAATGGAGGTTTAATTATACCTTGGACAGACCGCTAACATTGATTCACTTACATTTCCAGCAGATTCGGAGGAGTTTTCAAAAAGCAAGTTATAATAGCAATCATAGAAGACTGTCCACAAAGGGCCAACTCCAAGATCAATCTAACTCTTCCCTCCTAGATAGCCTTCTATTTTTCTATCATCCATGTGCCTATCTAAGTTTCCTAAATGTTCCTAATCTGTCTCTACTACCACCCCCCAGCAGTGTGTTCCATGCACCCACAACCTTCCTTATGCCTTGAACTGTCTGTTAGAAAGAGTCCAAATCTCAAAAGTACGTTTTTGCAAGAAACACTGAACAGCAGACAGTGCATTTTGTGCTGTGTTAGGGATTTTAGACATCTTAAATATTAAACATTCTTCATTGATCTTAACCTCCTTTCCCTCTGTTCACTGAGAACTGGGAAGTTAAAATCACCCATGATAACAACCCTGTTATTTTTGCACCTTTCCAAAATCTGCCTCCCAATCTGCTCCTCTGTATCTCTGCTGCTACCAGGGAGCCTACAGAATACCCCCAATAGAGTAACTGCTTCCTTCCTATTCCTGACTTCCACCCATACTGACTCAAAAGAGGACCCTGCTACATCACCCACCCTTTCTGTGGCTGTAACAGTATCCCTAACCAGTAATGCCACCCCTTCTCCCCTTTTTCCACCCTCTCTATCCTTTTAAAGTACTGAAATCCAGGAATATTGAGAATCCATTCCTGCCCTGGTGCCAGCCAAGGCTCTGTAATGGCCACTACATCATAATTCCATGTATGTATCCAAGCTGTCAGTTCATCACCTTTGTTCCTGATGCTTCTTGCATTGAGGTACACACATTTCAGCCCTTCTACCTTACTGTCTTTACACCATTTATTCTGCTTCTCTTTCCTCAAAGCCTCTCTATATGTTAGATCTGACTTTACTCCATGCACTTCTTTCACTGCTCTATCGCTCTGGGTCCCATCCCCCTTGCAAATGGGTTTAAACACTCCCGAACCATGCTAGCGAACCTACCTGCAAGAATATTGCTCCCCCTCGAGTTCAGGTGCAACCCATCCAATCTGTACAGGTCCCACTTTTCCCAGAAGAGATCCCAATGATCCAAAAATCTGAAATCTTGCTCCCTGCACCAACTCCTCAGCCACGCATTCAACTGCCATCTCCTCCAATTCTTACCATCACTGTCACGTAGCACTGGCAGCAATCCTGAGAACGCCACCCTTGAGGTCCTGTTCTTTAGCCTTCTGCCTAGTTCCCGAAACTCACACTTCAGGACCTCATCCCTCTTCCTGCCTATGTCGTTGGTCCCAACATGTATCACGACTTCTGGTTGCTTTCCCTCTCGTACCAGGATGTCGTGCACCCGGTCAGAGACATCCCGGACCCTGGCACCCGGGAGGCAACAAACCATGCGGGTGTCCTTCTCACGTCCACGACATCTCCTGTCTGCTCCCCTGACTATACAGTCTCCAATGACGACAGCTCTCCTTTTCTCTGCCCCATGCTTCTGCACCACCGGGTCAGACTCAGTGCCGGAGGCCCTGCCACCATGGCTCACACCTGGTCAGTCGTCCCCGCCAACAGTATCCAGGACGGTAAACTTATTATTCAGGAGAATGGTTACAGGGGTGCTCTGCACTATCTGTCTGCCCACCTTTGCTTTCCCCCTTCTGACTGTCACCAAACGACCTGCTTCCGACAGCCTAGGTGTGACTAACCTCCCTGTACCTCTCATCTATGACTGCCTCATTCTCCCTTATGAGTCGAAGGTCATCCAGCTGCTGATCCAGATTCCTTACATGGTCTTCCAGGTCGCCCAGTTGTATGCACTTCTGGCAGATGTGACTCTGCGGGAGAAGGGCGCTCCCCCGAGACTGCCACATCTCACATGAGAGGCACATCACCGTCTCAGGAGACGTTGTAAAGACTAACTGTGAACAACCTTGTCCCCTGCCTCTTCTCATCAAAGCCTCTCGAGTCAAAGCCTCAAAGCTCCACTCCTTCACTGGCCCACTCACTGGCCGCTTTCCACAGGTTGCTTCACTTGAGCTATCCCTCTATTTATCTGTTTGAGCTTTTCAAAATGCTTGGTCACCTGACCTCGATTGTCCCATCAGCTGCTTTCTGCTGAGTCTGAGCTATTCAAATTTTGATTGTCTAATCAACAGCTTTCTGCTGATCTATTCAAATCTTGATTGACTTGATTGCACAGACCAACTGCCAAAATTGCCAGAATCTCTCCAGTCAAAGCCTCAAAGCTCCACTCCCTCACTGGCCACTTTCTTAATGAGGGATGATTTCATTAAAATCTATCAAATGTTGAAAGGCCTTGAGTGGAAGTGGAGAGAATGGGAGGGAGACTAAGACAAGAGGATACAGCCTCAGAATAGGGGGATGTCCATTTAGAATGGAGATGAGGAGGAATTTCTTCAGTCAGAGTGGTGACATAGAACATAGCAAACTGTACATAGCAAACAGCACAGTACAGGCCCTTCGACCCACAATGTTGTGCCGACCCTCAAACCCTGCCCCCACCTTAGATTCCTCCATATATCTGTCTAGTAGTCTCTTAAACTTCACTAGTGTATCTGCCTCCACCACTGACTCAGGCAGTGCATTTGTTACGTACCCCGTAACTGGGTTGCCAAGCCAGCAGAAATGGATCATTCAGCTGGAGTCTGGATTACTAGAACTAAGGAAGTTTTATTAAAGAAACAAGCAACACAGTACTCTAATCAAAAGGGTAGTACATGCAACAGTTCAGCAATGATAAACACACATGAACACAGAATTAGGATAACAGGATCAATCAAGCTCTATCGTCGTCTAGGAGTAAATGACCAGTTTCAAAATGACGCAAAGTTCAGTTCAAAGTAATCACTGCCGTGGGAGATGGACAGTGGGGGGAAGGAGAGAGAGAGCAAAAACGAATGAATATTCAAACGGCTTCCACACAGACCTTCAATATTCTTCGCAGTCAGCTTTCAGGCGAGCCCTTTGTGATGTTTTCTGAGGTCACCGACCGTGACCCCTCCGTTTCCAGATACGATCGTTTCTCTGCGGTGAACCTGGCACCCAGGCAAGGGCGGACACACACCAGGTTCCCACCGATCGTCCCTTTCCACCCTGTGCGTCTATGGCTTGGTCCCGCGACCAGCCCTCCAAAATCTCCCACTGACTTGTGGGAGACGCGCTGCTTCCAGGGTCTCGTTACATCGGGGTGTCGTGTGTGTCCTGCCTTAGCGAACCTGTCCCTTTTTATCCCCCTGCTGGGGTATCGCCTGTCCATCACTTCAAACAGTTCAGGGTTCAAAGGGGGGGGCCGCTCTTGACAGCTCTCCTTCTGTCCCTTAATTAACATTTCCAAATGCTGCTCCATTGTTTTCCTTATCTCTCTTTCTCCTGAAGACAGGTGGCAGACCAACTGCTGATCCCACTGGTGTCAGCACAGGACAGTTAACATCTTAATCTATGTGTACTCTCATCACACCTCTCACCTTTAAGGGTTTTTACCGGGGTAAAAATTACAAACATGAATACATTATTTGATACACACAAATATACATCTTTATCAGCTATTTGGCTAATACAGCGAATTTTAAATTGTCAACACAAGAAATAGTCAGCAATCACATTTTCTGTTCCCTTTATATGTGTTATTAATAATCCCTTAGACCAGGCTCCAACTTAGCAAACTTCATAGTGGCCAAAAACACTGATGAATTGCGATCAATGTAACCTCTCATTGGGTTTCGTCCCGGACCACAATAACAAGGGTCGTCCCATTCCGACTTAGTTTTCTTTCGCAAGGGCTTAGTAGGAGGGGGAGGGGTAGTAACCGCAGGTTATTGCAAAACTTCCTACAGTACCCCACCATCTCCAAGAGCCTTCTGAGGGCCCTCTTGTCTGTCGGGGTTGGGATGTCAGAGATAGCCCGCACCCTAGCGTGCATCGCTGCCAGCTGCCCCTGTGTCACCACAATTCCCAGGTAAGTGACCTTCGTGTGGCTGAACTCATTTTTTTCAAGGTTCACTATCAAGCTGGCTTCAGACAGCCGTATTACATCGCCAATACACAGCTCTGTGTTCGTCAGCCCTTTCGTCACTGAATTACTCATTCTATAGGGATATTGCTCACTAGGCTGACCTAGCGTAACAAACACCACCCAACGTCCCAGTTCCTTGCATCACCTCGGGACAATCAAACACACGTGTGCGAGTCGTTTAATTACTTCTCCTAAAGAGTCGCTTTGTTCGGGGATTAAGGGAGAGACCTTATCAGCAGAGCTGGCCAAAACAATAGCCTTCTCCCATCTGGTCGATACCATACTCATCTTTTCAAAATGTTTTTTTTTTCTTATCGGGGGACCCTAGCTTCATTGATTTCCGCGCTAACACCGACTAGGTTTGTTAGCATATCAAAAGCCTGTGACCGTCTCAGTTTGCGTCTGCCATAATCAACAACATCTTTCCTCCTGTGCAGCCAGTAAACCTCTTTCATGCTGACTGTTTCCTTCAGCACCTCAAAATGTCCACCAAGGGGTACCTTGTGGGCCAGGTTAAAAATCTCATCCCCATAACTCTTTTGCACCACCCCCCATTCCTCATCTGCGGGTACAGTACTTGGTCTCCCTTTCCTCCTTAGCACTTCCTCCTCCACACAATAGCCTACTGGCTCCCTTCTTAATTCTGCGTCAGAGAGAGCTGTCTCCGCCAAAACCATCAGCCCCTCGTCTTGCTCCTGCGCCTGCACAAATTCTTTCCTGGCTAATGCTAAGTCTGTCTCAGCTCCCTCGCTACCTCCTGTTTCACTACACTCCTTCTTTTCATTTTCTACCCCCTTCTCGTACAAGGCTGGCAGAAACGTCTCAGCTAAATTTACTTCGGCAGCCCCGGGATGAACCTGTGAGTCCATGGGCGGGGCCTCAATGCTGGCAGGCTGACCTGTCAATCTCACGGCTGGGAACACGATTCCCCCGGCGAGGTCATTACCAAGCAAGACCTCCACGCTTTTCATCAGTAGTTCGGGCCTCACCCCGATCGTGACTAGTCCAGAGACCAGGTTGCTTTGTAGGTGTATCTAGTGCAAACGGACTGCCTCTATCCCTTCCCCAATACCTTTGACCTTGACCTCCCCAGTCTGGGTCTCTGAGCTAAACTCTAATACACTCTTCAATATCAATGACTGACACGCTCCCGTGTCTCTCCAGATCTGCACTGGAACTGGGTTTAATCCCTCCTTCACTGTCACCAATCCAACCGAGATAAACCTCTCGCGCCCTTCCTGAACTTTGGCAGACCTTTCTTCTCCTAGCGGTTCGTTTACCAGCTCGATACAGCCAGTCAAAATCGCCATTTTTCCTTTTCCCGTCTCCTTCTTTGGGGCAAAGCACCTGGACGCAAAGTGTCCGACTTTCCCGTAATTATAACAGACGACCCCAGGAGACTTCCTACCAGACTGCTCCCGGTCTACCTTATCCTTCTCACTAGTCCCTGGCTTACTTTCTGACTTTTCTGGCGGACTCTCCCCGCCATCCTGACTACCCTTCTGGTAGCCTTTACTCGGGGCAAACTTCATTTTATGTGTCAACGCATACTCATCCGCTAACTTAGCAGTTGCGGCTAACGTGGCTGCCTCTTTCTCATCTAGGTAGGGTCTCATACCCTCAGGGACACAACCTTTAAACTGCTCAATCAGGATCAGTTGTAGCAGTCTGTCATAATCCCCATTTACACCCTTTGAGGCGCACCAACGCTCACAATATGTCTGCATCTCACAGGCAAACTCCAAATACGTGCGGTCCCACTGCTTCCTCGCATTCCGGAACCTCTGCCGGTATGCCTCCGGGACCAACTCATAAATTCTGAGGATAGCCTCTTTCACCACCTCATACCTCTGGGCATCTTCCGCGGACAAAGCTGAGTAAGCTTGTTGGGCTTTCCCTTTCAGGACACTCTGAAGCAAAACAGCCCACTTATCCCTCGGCCAGTCCTGACTTGTAGCAACTTTTTCGAAATGGAGAAAGTACCGATCCACGTCGGTATCATCAAATGGGGGAACAAGCCTAACCCCCTGGGTCGCCCGGAACCCTCCACCTTGGTTCGGCACGGGCCCCTGCTCTGCCTTTATCTTTAACTTCTCCAGCTCAAATTCCCTTTCCCACTGCCTCGCTCTCTCTTCTCGCTCCCATTGCCTCTCTTTCTCTTCTCTCTCCAACTGTTTGTCCCTCTCTTCTCGCTCCAACTGTCTTTCTAACTGCTTCTCTTCGTGTTCTAACTGCCGTACCCGGAACTCATGCTCGAGTCTCAGTTTTTCAAGCTGCACCTGTACCGCGTCTCCAGCAGGTTTTTCAATAGACACCACCTCCAGCTCCCCTTGGGGAAACACACCTTTAGATACATAGTGCTCTACGATAGCTCTGTGTATCTCCTCTCTCCTCATTGTCGACTTCCCCTTAGCAAGATTCAACCGTTTGGCCACAGCTACCAATTCCGCTTTCCTGGCATCCTCTGATGCCTCCAAGGTCGGCGCCTTTATAAATCCCTCAACCTCCATTTCTGCTGTTTGTCTTTTCTTTCTTTCGGGAATTTTAACCCAATCAATTTACTCCGTCCCAAATTTAGCGTTCAAAATCGCAGACGAGAACCCCACTTATGTTACGTACCCCGTAACTGGGTTGCCAAACCAGCAGAAATGGATCACTCAGTTGGAGTCTGGATTACTAGAACTAAGAAAGTTTTATTAAAGAAACAAGCAATACAGTACTCTAATCAAAAGGATAATAAATGCAACAGTTCAGCAATGATAAACACACATGAACACAGAATTAGGATAACAGGATCAATCAAGCTCTATCGTCGTCTAGGGGTAAATGACCAGTTTCAAAGTGACGCAAAGCTCAGTTCAATTGATTTCAGTTCACAGTAATCACTGCCGTGGGAGATGGACAGTGGGGGGAAGGAGAGAGAGTGCAAAAACGAATGAATATTCAAACGGCTTCCACACAGACCTTCGATATTCTTTGCAGTCAGCTTTCCGGCGAGCCCTTTGTGATGTTTTCTAGGGTCACCGACCGTGACCCCTCCATTTCCAGATACGATCGTTTCTCTGCGGTGAACCTGGCACCCAGGCAAGGGCGGACACACACCAGGTTCCCGCCGATCGTCCCTTTCCACCCTGTGCGTCTATGGCTTGGTCCCGCGACCAGCCCTCCAAGACCTCCCACCGACTTGTGGGAGATGCACCGCTTCCAGGGTCTCGTTACCTCAGGGTGTCATGTGTGTCCTGCCTCAGCGAACCTGTCCCTTTTTATCCCCCTGCTGGGGTATTGCCTGTCCATCACTTCAAACAGTTCAGGGTTCAAAGGGGGGGGGGGCGCTCTTGACAGCTCTCCTTTTGTCCCTTAATTAACACCTCCAAATGCTGCTCCATTGTTTTCCTTATCTCTCTTTCTCCTGAAGACAGGTGGCAGACCAACTGCTGATCCCACTGGTGCCAGCATAGGACAGTTAACATCTTAATCTATGTGTACTCTCGTCACACATTCCACGCACCAACCACTCTCTGAGTAAAAAACCTTCCTCTAATATCCCTCTTGAACTTCCCACCCCTTACCTTAAAGCCATGTCCTCTTGTATTGAGCAGTGGTATCCTGGGGAAGAGGCGCTGGCTATCCACTCTATCTATTCCTCTTATTATCTTGTACACCTCTATCATGTCTCCTCTCATCCTCCTTCTCTCCAAAGAGTAAAGCCCTAGCTCCCTTAATCTCTGATCATAATGCATACTTTCTAAACCAGGCAGCATCCTGGTAAATCTCCTCTGTACTCTTTCCAATGCTTCCACATCCTTCCTATAGTGAGGTGACCAGAACTGGACACAGTACTCCAATTGTGGCCTAACCAGAGTTTTATAGAGCTGCATCATTACATCGCGACTCTTATACTCTGTACCTTGCCTTATGAAAGCTAACACCCCACAAGCTTTCTTGACTACCCTATCTACCTGTGAGGCATCTTTCAGGGATCTGTGGACATGTACCCCGAGATCCCTCTGCTCCTCCACACTACCAAGTATACCTGCCATTTACTTTGTACTCTGCCTTGGAGTTTGTCCTTCCAAAGTGTACCACCTCACACTTCTCCGGGTTGAACTCCATCTGCCACTTCTCAGCCCACTGCTGCATCCTATCAACGTTTCTCTGCCACCTTTGATAATCCTCTACACTACCTACAACACCACCAACCTCTGTGTCGTCTGCAAACTTGCCAATCCACCCTTCTACCCCCACATCCAGGTCGTTAATAAAAATCACGAAAAGTAGAGGTCCCAGAACAGATCCTTGTGGGACACCACTAGTCACAATCCCCCAATCTGAATGTACTCCGTCCACCATCACCCTCTGCCTTCTGCAGGCAAACCAATTCTGAATCCACCTGGCCAAACTTCCCTGGATCCCATGCCTTCTAACTTTCTGAATAAGCCTACCATGTGGAACCTTGTCAAATGCCTTACTAAAATCCATATAGATCACATCCACTGCACTACCCTCATCTATATGCCTGGTCACCTCCTCAAAGAACTCTATCAGGCTTGTTAGACACGATCTGCCCTTCACAAAGCCATGCTGACTGTCCCTGATCAGACCATGATTCTCTAAATGCCCATAGATCCTATCTCTAAGAATCTTTTCCAACAGCTTTCCCACCACAGACGTAAGGCTCACTGGTCTATAATTACCCGGACTATCCCTACTACCTTTTTTGAACAAGGGAACAACATTCACCTCTCTCCAATCCTCCGGTACCATTCCCGTGGGCAATGACGACATAAAGATCCTAGCCAGAGGCTCAGCAATCTCTTCTCTCGCCTCGTGGAGCAGCCTGGGGAATATTCCGTCAGGCCCCTGGGACTTATCTGTCCTAATGTATTTTAACAACTCCAACACCTCCTCTCCCTTAATATCAACATGCTCCATAACATCAACCTCACTCATATTGTCCTCACCATCATCGTTCCCTCTCATTGGTGAATACCGAAGAGAAGTATTCATTGAGTACCTCGCTCACTTCCACAGCCTCCAGGCACATCTTCCCACCTTTATCTCTAATCGGTCCTACCTTCACTCCTGTCAGCCTTTTTTTCTTCACATAATTGAAGAATGCCTTGGGGTTTTCCTTTACCGTACTCGCCAAGGCCTTCTCATGCCCCCTTCTTGCTCTTCTCAGCCCCTTCTTAAGCTCCTTTCTTGCTTCCCTATATTCCTCAATAGACCCATCTGATCCTTGCTTCCTAAACCTCATGTATGCTGCCTTCTTCCACCTGACTAGATTTTCCACCTCACTTGTCACCCATGGTTCCTTCATTCTTTATCTTCCTCACCGGGACAAATTTATCCCTAAACATCGACCACATGTCCGTAGTACATTTCCCTGCAAAAACATCATCCCAATTCACACCCGCAAGTTTTAGCCTTATAGCCTCATAATTTGCCTTTCCCCAATTAAAAATTTTCCGGTCCTCTTTGATTCTATCCTTTTCCATGATAATTGACTCTGTGGGATTTGTTGCCACAGGTGGCAGTGGAGGCCAAGTCATTCGGTATATTTAAGGTTGAAGTTGAAAGATTCTTGATTAGTTAGGGTGTGAAAGGAGCAGGGGAGAAGACAAGAGATTAGGGCTGAAAAGGAAATGGATCGTAATGAAATAGTAGACTCAATGGGCTAGATGGCCTAATTCTGTTCCTATAACTTATTATAATCTTACCGCTCAACATCAGTCTACCTCTAACAGAATCGAGTCAGAAAAGATTGGGTTCAGTTAAAAACAGTAGAGTTCAAAGGATGCCCAATTGCTATAATGCCGTTGAAGATTAGCCAACCAAACCAAAGACAACATTGGTTACTGTCATGCTACTTAACAAGCCCATCATAATTTAGCTGCTGGAATGCAATGTTAACCATGGCTATTGCTTCCTGATTAGACAACACCTTAGTTATTATTTGGTACATGGCTTCAAATCTCATACACCCAACCCCACCCAAACTCTGGTTAACCTGCAGCCCTGAAATGTTTGGCTCGGAATCAGTTACATACAGCACCTTGTGCCCAAGCAAATGGCAATACTTCAGCCAACAACCGCATTGTACTAAGCGAATGCTGCAATGTCAAAGGTGGTATCCTTCAGATGGGATGTCAAATTAAGGCACATCTACTCTCTTAAATGCATGCAGAAGATTAATGAGCTGGAATGAACACAGAAAATACTGGAAATATTCAGGTTAATCTGCCTTCTGAATATCTTGACCTGAAATGCTAACTGTTTCTTACCCTAGATGCAGCCTGACCTGTTGAGACTTCTGTTTTATTTTATATAACCCAAAAGTGCATTTTATTTTATTTTCATTGATCTGGAATAGCTGATAAAGCTACTGCACTCTGGAAAACTGCAGCACTGCCCAGTTTGGGAACTACACAATAAATTGTATCAATGGATTAACTCAGTTACAACTTTGGCAAGTAAGCAGGAACAACCATTAACTAATCATTGTGTAAAAACTCTCAATCCTCCACTAATTATTATTTATTAGACAAGAACCATATGGCATAGGAGCAGAATTTAGACATTCGACAAGTCTGCGTCAACACATCCTCAGTGACCCAACAAAACCAATATACATAATACACATATGGTTAAGGCTTCTTACTTGCTATTAATCATTGTTCTACCATGGTTTTATAGCTCACATTTGGGCTGGTAAAAATCCTTGCACTATACGCACAGACGCCTTGAACAAATTTATTTGAAAACATATGGCACTAACTTAGCCTGCATTGTAGTCCTAAATTCCAAAATCAAATCCCAAAGCTAACATTGAGATTTTATGCTTCAGAAGCAGTTCTAATGACAGGTTAATGTTTCCTATTAATAACCTATTTCTCTCTACAAATGCTGCCATACCTGATAGCACTTACATTTTCTGTTTTAATCTGTAGGTATTATTCCTAAGTATAAATCTGGGGACACTCCAGAGAGATGTTGACAAGAATACAAGCACACTTTTGCAGGGAAATTTGATACACAACAATGCTTGTCACTCTTGATCATTTCCTTTTTAAACTTAACTAAAAAGAAATCAAGAACAGTAAAAGAGGAAGAGAACTTTCCAAAAGAAAATCTCAACATGCTTCCAAAGTAGGCCTCCATGCAACCTGCAACCATAGTTCAACGGTTGGACTGAAACAAAGGGTCTTGGCTCAAAATGTTGACTGTACTTTTTTTTCCATAAATGCTACCTGGTTAGCTGAGTTCCTCCAGCATTTTGTGGGTGTTACCATGGTTCAATGTTACATTAAAAATATATTAAAGGCTATGTATTAAAAGCTTAAAGGTCTTGAAATCCCAAAGATCTACTAAAATATATCCAAGCTTTCCAATATATGGCAAATTGTTGGAGACCTGGCAGACTCCTGGCAGGCCACAGAAGAGGTGACTAGAAGACAAAGAATCTCCTATTGTTATTCAAGAAGGGCAGGAGGGATAAACCAGGTAATTACAGTAGAGCTAATGTATTGGGGAAAATACTGAACAGATGGATCTACAATTGGAACAGCAGTAACTAATCAAAAATGGTCAACATGACTAATTTGTTTCTTTGAAGAGGTAACAAAATGCATTATCAAAGTAGAATAATTGAAGTGGATTACATAGTTAGTTGGAGACTTAGCCCAATTCCAACAAGGATCTTATGAACAAAAGATTAGAGCCATGGAATACAAGGCTTCATAAAAGGAGCGAGGGTGGAGGGTTGTTTAGTGCAGGGGTCCCCAACCTTTTTTGCATCATGGACCAGTTTAATATTGACAATATTCTTGCAGACCAGCTAACCAACCCCCCCCCCCCACCCCGGTGTTCAAGTGGGATTAAACTCACCTCAACATGTCTTTTACAGTTAGGATTGCCAACTTTCTCACTCCCAAATAAGAGACAAAGGTAGCAGTCAAATCCCGGGACACTTGTGTTTACCCCAGGAAAGACTACCACGACCATGAAGCCTTGCACCTGTGTGCGCATGCGCGTACGTGCCGATTTTTTTCCCCCCACAAATCGGTTTTGCCTTAATCTTCCCGACTATACAGCACATACATTATTTCTACTTTATATAGGCTGTGTATTTATCATATCATTCCAGCTTTTACTATATGTTAGTGTTATTTTAGATTTTATGTGTTATTTGGTATGACTTAGTAGGTTTTTTTTGGGTCTGGGAACACCCAAAAATTTTTCCCATATAAATTAATGGTAATTGCTTCTTCGCTTTACGCCATTTCGGCACGAATGGTTTCCTAGGAACACTCTACTTTAGCGAGGGAAATACGGGACAATGGTGGTCCCGTATGGGACAAACCAATTTAGCCCAATATACAGGATGTCCCGGCAAATACGGGACAGTTGGCAACCCTATGTTCAAGTTCAACAGTGCGTGACAGGGAATGAGGAAAGGTGCAGCTGACTCATATCGTTTCCTTGCGGCCCGGTAGCACATGCTTTGCGGCCCGGTACCAGTCTGCGGTCCGATGGTTGGGGACCGCTGGTTTAGTGAGTAGCAAAACGCAATCAATGTTGTAATACAAAGACCAGGCTGGCAAACCTATAGTTTACTGTATATATAATTAATGTAGATATTAATGTAGGAGGGATGTTTAGCAAGTTTGCAGATGAGGCAATATTTGTTGATGGCATTGGTAATGAAGATATTTGAAGGCTACAGTACAACACTGCACTGTTGGCAGATGAGCAGAGCACTGGAAAATTGAATTTAATCCTAATAAGTGTGAGGCAACGAACTCTGGGAGAACTGTTAAGAGTAGGCCACACTCAGTGATGAGTAGGGCCCTGTGTGGGGAATCGAGGAACAAAAGAACCTTGGTACAAAAGTCTGTATCCTTGAAGAAGCTACCACAGGTAAATAATATGGAGAAGAAGGCCTACAGGATACTTGCTTTCAGAACAAAGATTATAAAATTAGGCAGGCTATGGTACAACCTCACAAAACATTGGCTCCAGCATAGCTGGACCATGGTGCAGTGCTCTGGTTGCCACACCACAGGAAGGATTGCACTGCAGAGGAGCCACAACAAATGCACCGATATGGAGCATTTTATTTATAAGGAGATACTGGATGGACTGGGATTGTATTCCAATGACCGTACAGTGCCTTGTAAAACTATTCAGCTCCCAACCCCTTGTTCACATAAATGAGTATACAGCCAGGGACTTTGATCAATTTAACCGATAATTTTTAATTGTGAATCACGCGCTCCTTTTTTAGAGACCAACATTGTAAAGCATGAATAAAATAAAAATTCAAATTCTGAAATGTCAGCAGTTCAAAAGTACTCATACCCCTTAGTTCAGTACTTAGTTGAACCACCCTTCACAAATATTACAGCCAGTAGTCTTTTTGGATTTGTCTCTATTTAGTCATTTCCCTGACTTGTCCTGAATGCTCTTTTGTCTTCATTTTGGTTTGGTCTTTTGAAAATCTACCATAATGTTGGGCCTTACAGAGAGACGGGGTAGTTATTCTTATGAATACATTGAAAGCAGGTGATCCTCCAATTTTCTAAATCAACAAATTGGGTGAGTTGCTAAGGTAATATACAGTATTGCACCTGAGAAAAGTTCAGGCAGTAATTACAAAGGGGATAAATACTTTCTCAGCCTCACAATTTTGGTTTTGAATTTTTGGTAAATTGTCGACTTGTTTTCTTTTGATCCGACATGATGCACAATGTTTTGTAGTTAAGCTCAAACAAAAATTCTGCCTGAATACATGTTAAATTTAGAAAATGAGAGGGAAAGGTGAAGATACTTGTGGGGGCTGAATAGTTTTTCAAGTCACAGCAAAGGGGCTCCTGATGGAGGTGTACAAACGGTAGATTACAGGGAGATTTTCACCATAGGAAGAACATCTAAAACTGGAGGAACACACATAAAAGTTGCTGGTGAACGCAGCAGGCCCGGCAGCATCTATAGGAAGAGGTGCAGTTGACGTTTCAGACCAAGACCCTTCATCCGGCCCGAAACGTCCACTGTACCTCTTCCTATAGATGCTGCCTGGCCTGCTGCGTTCACCAGCAACTTTTGCGTGTGTTGCTTGAAATTCCAGCATCTGCAGATTTCCTCGTGTTTGCGTTTTTAAAGCTGGAGGACATAGCATGTTAGAGAAAGTTTAAAAGAATTCTGAAGAGATGGTTAGAATCTGGAGTGTGCCATTGAGGCAGGTACTTCGCAATATTTATGTAGTACCTTGATAAGCACTTGGATCACCAAGGCATAGAAGGATACACACCAAAAGATTTTTTTTTTAATTTTAACAATCCAGCATGGAGTAGACACTTGCAGCTCTTTGAGCCACGCCACCCCAGCAACCCCCAACAAACTCAATGAACCCTAACCTAATCATAGGACAGTTAACAATAACCAATCAACCTACCTGGTACATCTTTGGACAGTGTCAGGAAATTAGAGCACCCGGGGAATACCTATACATTCCATGGAAGGACAAAGAGTCCTTACAGAACAGCGCTGGAACTGAACTCCGAAAGGCCCAATATAGGAAAGCTGTAAGAGCATCGTGCTAACCACTATGCTACTGGCCCCCAATAGTGTTGGTAAGTTAACAAAATGGATAGTCAGCATGTTCATAATGGGCCAAAAGGACACTTCTGTGTTGCTTGACTCCATTACACACCTGAACTGTGTTTTGAATGAGTAATAAGGCCTTGTTTGTTTTCTCACATGGTGCCATGGGACAGATCCCATGGCTATAAAAGAAGCCAGCTGAAGAGTTCATCCTGGCTAATGTTTCTCTCTCAAACAACATCGCTAAATTAAGTGTAAAGCGCTGTAAGGTTTCACTGCTAATATAATGGCCTTTCTGTAATGTCTCTCTGCTAATGTAATGGTTTCTCTGTTGGGTTATGACTAGAGATAACAGAGCTTTGGAATGTGTGCCATCCAATGAGAGGCATGTTGTTCTTTCTAGTGGGTCTGAGAGAAGGGATTTTGCAGCCTTTTGTCGGCGAGAGATGGAGAGAGAAGACGCGAATGGAGAGAGTTGGTAGACTGCCCGATAGAGTGGACTTTGAGCGAGGGTCTGGGGGTCAGTGACACTCGGAGGAGGTCGATGGGGAATGAATGGACGGAACCGTGAGCTCCAATGTGCTCATTAGACTATGCATTAAAATGGGCCCTTTTTCTGTCTATTTACTTTACTAACCCGATAGTCAGATTAAGATTATAAAGTTCAATAGTTTAATTGCATATGGTGTACTGTCTGATATTTTGTGGTACGAATTTGTTACCGGGCAGCATCCACAATAAAGAGATTTCTCAGTTTGGCTGGGCCAGAGGCTGTCTTCCCCTAGACATACGCATGCTGGCCGAACCATTATTATACTGCTGCTTATATATCAAGCACAAAATAACAACATGTCAAAAATGGAATTTGTTTGGAATTTCAAAGTGCAGTTACATCTTTTTATGCAGAAGAGGAAAGGCTTCAGGATATATGAGCAATTAGGAAAGTAAAACAATTCCTAATTTGTCTCAGCTGTGCTGAATTGCAGGAGGAAAATAATCTCACAGTATTGCCACGATTCTCCAAATGCATGCTTGGCTGGACACAATTGCAAGAATTGATTTGGCTCTGCTTTCAGTCTTACAAACAAAACCACAGGAAATGGCAGAGTGAAACAACACATTAAACAACTGTTGAGAAAAAAGATCATTTCATCACTTGAAACTGTTATCTTTAGTATTAGTAACTGTTATTAGTATCTTCATTATAGGCAAATAAATGGTAGCTGGCTTGCTAGTAATTCCGGAGAATTTGATGTCCTTTTAATATAGACAGCATTTAAAACATGTCAATGTCAATTCTTCATTGTGATCACCATTAAAAAATGGGTTTACTCACATGACAGATATCCCAATACACTAAATCCTCAGTATCCATGTACGAAATTAACATGGACTTCCCACAACTAACAAAACATGTGGATCACACTAATCCTTCTTTATACCCAATACATACATTGACTTAACATAAGTACTGTATTCCACATACATTTTAATAGTATTATATACACATTAAAACATTTAAACACCCAAACAGAATTGCCATTAGATACCAGCTACTTTCATTGGAGGATTCCCATTTGAAATCACAAGATCTGTGTATCATTATCTTGTAATCAGAACACAATAATGCACTTGGAACAAGAAGTCTGAAAACTGATCACAATATTTTACAGAGAAATGTTAATGTACATTTCTGTGAAAAATCTGAGATGGAGCCTGAAACCAACCTCTCAAGTACACAGATCACAATGACTTAGTGTGTATTTACAAATACTTGTAGCTAATCTACATGAATTACAGTATTACATATCCAAAGATACCAAAGACAAACTGATTATCTACATTAGTTTTCAGTGCCCTTTCTCCTAAAACATTTATCAGAAATGATTTTGTCGTGGTTGACTCTTACTGTTGGAATGTTGAGTTCAATGATCATGCACTTCTCTGATAACTTCATGTAAACACACCTCAATGAAAATTTAGACATCGCAGGCCAAACAATAGCATTACAAACTCCTACTTCTTTCCTTATCTTCGAGAACCTTAGTAAAAAAAAATTATTGGTGCTTTCGATCGGCTAGTTTATATGCTCTAGAAACATATTCTTCCTTTGAATTCTGATCCACCTTAATATGTTTATTACTTTTAAAAGATTCTGTTCTTGCCAATGTAAAGGATGAGGAAACAAGACAATGCTGTCAACTAGCAGGTGCTATCTGAACAGTAAACAGCTCAGACTTTAATAAAAAACTAACTGGATAGCTTTGATTATAATTTAAAATAAACTGCATGAGAAAACTTCCAGAACACGTGACAAATATGTATTTAATAGGGATGAAACCGTGCTGGTTAGATCCAGTGACTTTGCAAATTCGTGTCCTGGCCGCAGATGCGGAAGTCAGCAGGAACCCGCACTGGATAAAAAAAAAGGACACAAAAAAGTACAGGCTCTTACCACATTCCACCAAGTCCTTCGAGTTCGCCAGTTCTGACTGGGTGACACAGCCTGGTTTCTGCAAGTGGCTGTTGCTATTGAACGATAAAAGCGAAAAGTACTCAGCCCAGGCCAAGCCGTGCAAAGTAAACAATAAAAGTTGAGCAGCAACCATCACCGCCGCACTCTGACTGGCAGCTGCCATGTTTGCGCTGCTTCTCGTCAGCGAAAGCAGCATACGGGTAACCGGCGAGTTTGGAGGAGCGCTCTGCACGCTGGGAGTTGTCGTTCGCTTTGGGATTACAAAAGAGGCGCAGTCCAAAGATATGGACCATATCTTCCGTGATGCTTCGCGGCGCAATGCCTGCCGTCTGTCAGCCCGCTTTGGCGCGTACCGGTAACCGGCAGTGTATTGGGGCCTCGCCGCCGTCGGATGCTATGTATCGGTGCGTGGAGTGCAACGAGGAGGCGATGGAGTTGCACAGGGATTACAGCCACGGTATCATCAAGATCACCATTTGTGTGAGTGCAGATAAGCGACAAGGAAGGTCCCCTCGCCGTCACCACCATCCGCACTTCTCCCTCGTTAACCACACTGCAACATCTCGACCAAAAAACTGAGTTCCGTGCCTCTAAACACTCATTTGCTCAGAACCTCCGACCTCCTTTCCTATTCGCACCTTTTGTGCTCCTCTACGGCCATTTTATTTCCTCAGTGCATTACTTTCCCGTCATTAAACCCTCCGATTTATTAACTTTCATTTATAGAGAAATCAGTTTTGGCTAAGCGTCTACTGCCAATACAGGTAAATGAACATTGAAAATCTCAAATAAAAACAAAATGCTCAAGGCAGGCGGCATCCGTGAAAAGAGAAGCGGAATTAACGTTTTAGCTCAACCTGAAACTTTAACTTAGTTGCTCTTCTCACAGATATCGGCTGACCCGCTGAATACCTGCAGTATTATCTGTTTTTAGTTTATGCGGTCACAGCAATAATCAGATCATTAAGTCTCATGGGGTGTCAAACACTAAGAGTTGCAATATCAAGATAAGGAGCTGTCCATTCAGGATTAGGTAGGGACAGATTTCATCACCAGAAAGAAAAATCTATGCAATTCAAAACCCAAGAATTCTGTGAAGGTTTAGTTCTTAGTATATTGAAGACAGATCAGTACATCTTATGCGCTCCTATTTGTTGTCAAAAGGGTCTCGGCCTGAAACGTCGACTGTATCTCTTCCTAGAGATGCTGCCTGGCCTGCTGCATTCACCAGCAACTTTGATGTGTGTTGTTGTCAAAAGAGTTATTTCTTGGTGGAGCAGTGGCTTAGTTGTCTTTCTTATGATTTGATATTTGTAGATTACAGTGTGTTCTTTAATTTTTGCAAACAAGTGCAGATTTAGTGAATGATTTACGTTTGGGACATCTGCATACCTTAATGTTCTACAAGATCTGTATACCTCTATGTTCTATGTGCACAAGTGTGACCCGCAGCTCAACCTCAGCTGCTCCATCTAATTCGCACTCTAACCTCTTTTTCCTCAGTCTCCTGTGCAGCATCAATGAAATTTATCACAACCTTGAGAAACAAGTGCTGTATTCTGAACTGACAAGGGTATCAGAGAGGTTGAGGGTTTCTTGAAATGCACATTTTGGGAGTTGCTAACCCCACAGGCAGAAAGAAATCAGCACTGTGGACAGGTAGCTACCCAGAAGAGTAGGAAAAGCAGAAATCAAAAGAATTTGTATTGCTCTCCAACTCACTCTTTGTATCTGAGTCTGCTGGGGCAGATTAAAGAAATGCAGTCCAAATGGTAGCACCAGTAGAGAAAAAAAATCGTAAAGCTAAAGAATATATAATTATAGGGCAGCACTTTAGCACAGTGGTAAGCACAATACTCTACAGCGCCACTTGTCAGATTAGGGTTCAATTCCCAACACTATAAGGAGTTTGCATGTTCTTCCTGTGACTGCGTGGGTTTCCTCCCACATTCCAAAGACGTACTAATTGTGGGCATGCTTTGTTGTTGCCAGAAGTGTGACGACAATTGAAAGCTGCATCCAAATATTTCAGACTGTGTTGGTCATTGACGCTAAGCAACACATTACACTGTATTTCGATATACGAATAAAGCTATTATTTAGATTTCATGACTTCAGAGACAGACAGCTATCTTTAATCATTATTATGACCCCTGCACTTCTTTACTACTACTACTACGTCGACTCAGGCCTAGGGGGCCGGCGTCGGGCACGATGACGGTCTCTCCACTTCTCCCTCTCCCTCATCAGTATGTTCAGTTCATCTACATTAGCCACGCCACTGTCTTCTAGGAGCGTGTTAACCATAGTCTTGGGAGGGCACCCAGGGTTCATCCTCCCATGCTTGGGCTCCCATATGATGACTAGGCTGGCAGGTAGCTCAGGGTGGCGTAGACAGTGCCCCGCTAGTTGCAGTCTTCTGGCCTCAATTTTAGTGGTGAGCATTGGTAGGTCGTCATAGAGCTCGACATTCATCATGTTCTGTTGCCAACTCGCGTCAAGAACCATCCGGAGCATTCATGTATAGCAACTTCGTGTATAGAGACTTTCACATAGTCTTGGTGAGAGTCCACGTCTCATATCCGTACTTGAGAATGGACTCTATGACTGCTATGAAGATCCTCTTTTTAAGCCCTCTGGTCAGGTTTGACTTCCCAGATTTCCTTCATATCATTCGTAGCCCTCCACGCCAGCACCTTCTGTATCTTTATGTCCTTCTCCGAACTCACCATTCTTGACCCGAGGTACTTTAGTTAAAGATTTTCTTAATGGTATCATTCTTTATGATCTTGAGAGTACCTTTGTCACAGTTAAACGCCATGTACTCTGTCTTTTTAGTGTTTAGATAAAGTCCAACTTTATTGCACTCAATTTCCACTTTTGTCAGTAGCTGCTGTGCTTCCTCCATCTGGTCAGAGAGCAGGACTATGTCATCCGCAAAATCAAGATCTGTATGCGTAACTGGTCTGACCCTTTTGGTTCGTCCTGGTTTTATGGTAAAACCAAGCTTGGTAGCTTGACGTAGAGCGTAATCAAGGACGATTATAAAGATATAGGGTGCCAGAGTGACTCCTTGTAGCACTCCAGCTAGGAGCTCGAACACTGCTGTTTCTCCGTCTGGTGATACAACTTCCACCATGGTTTTGGTATAGCTGGACTCTATTGTGCTCAGTAGACGGTCTGGCACTCTGTAAGCTTTTAGGATCTTCAGCATTTTACTTTGGTACTTCTTTGATAAAGCAAAAACACAGAACGGGTACTGAGGTCACGCAGTCTGACTTTCAGCAGCTCGGAAGGTATTTATAAATAAGGATGTGGGCCATTGGGGCCCATTGTGGGGCTTAAAGCATCTACTCAAAAGGGGCAGGTTGAATTTCAGCAGGACTGGGATCAATGTGCTTGTGGGGTTGGAGAAATGTTAAGATATATTGACTGGGGAATATCCATGAACACTCAGAAATGGAAAAAGGTGCTGAGAAGAGTTATAATTTTTGATTGTACTAGAAAAGCAGGTAGATCAGTTTTAGAAACAAGCATGCTCCAAAGAACTACACGAAGTACAATGATTAATTTACCCTGCATGTTGGTGTGAATAAAGATGGTGAGTGATAAGCATACAAAGTTTTAATGAAATGTGTATATTAGTGGATGGCTTAGAAATGGTGAGGTGTGTCACTTACTGTTCACAGAAAGTGTTCAGAAAAGATGAGGAAGGGAAAAAAGCATGGCTGGCTGGCTGGATGTACTGATTAGTGAAAACATTGTAATACTGAGAAACTATGATTTCCTTGAAGGAGCAAAGACAGTCTATCCACTGAGAGCTGACCAGCAAAAGGGGGATGGGTACATTTGCAATATTTTGCCACCAAGTAAGGAGAATGAAATAAGGGAGCAAATCTGCAGGGAAATTAGAAATGTGCAAGAGCTATAAACCACAGATATTAAAAACGCAAACACGAGGAATTCTGCGGATGCTGGAAATTCAAGCAATACACATCAAAGTTGCTGGTGAACGCAGCAGGCCAGGCAGCATCTCTAGGAAGAGGTACAGTCGACGTTTCGGGCCGAGACCCTTCGTCAGGACTAACTGAAGGAAGAGCTAGTAAGAGATTTGAAAGTTGGAGGGGGAGGGGGAGATCGAAAATGATAGAAGAAGACAGGAGGGGGAGGGATGGAGCCAAGAACTGGACAGGTGATTGGCAAAAGGGATATGAGAGGATCATGGGACAGGAGGCCCAGGGAGAAGGAAAAGGGGGAGGGGGGGAAAAACCCAGAGGATGGGCAGGGGGTATAGTCAGAGGGACAGAGGGAGAAAAGGGAG
Source organism: Mobula birostris (assembly GCF_030028105.1). NCBI lineage: Eukaryota > Metazoa > Chordata > Chondrichthyes > Myliobatiformes > Myliobatidae > Mobula > Mobula birostris. The sequence goes on from NC_092377.1 coordinate 116,122,022, forward strand.
AGAGAGAAAAAGCAAGTCTCTTACTAGCTCTTCCTTCAGTTAGTCCTGACGAAGGGTCTCAGCCCGAAACGTCGACTGTACCTCTTCCTAGAGATGCTGCCTGGCCTGCTGCGTTCACCAGCAGCATATGTGTGTAACCACAGATATTAGTAGGATTCAATTATCAAAAATATCAATTTGGAATAATATGAAGTAAAGGGGAAGGGGTATTCTGAAGTGTTATTCTTTGCTTAGCCGGAAAGGAGGTATTGTTAGATTAGATGCAAGTATATGAAGTAGGCCATGTGTCAGTGGGAGAACTGCCTTGGGTAGGTCCAATTATTATCGATATTACGAATAGAGTGGAGCAAGGAGCAGTCCAATGTAAGATTCTATTTTTAATGTAATGAGAGGGAATCCAGCCACTTTAAAATGGTTCCAAAGATTGATAGCTTAAAATGTAATACAACAGTGGATGAAATTTAAGGAGGGGATATTTTGGTTATATATGTATAAGAGGTAATTTTAGGGGAGCTAATATTAGGGATCGTTAGGTGAAGAATGACCAAAGAATATGTGTATAATACATTAGGGTATTTTTTGTAAGAAAGAACCAGGCTAAATACATAACTTGAGAGGGAAAGTAAAGAGAAAAGGTAGTCTAGCAATAGATAAGAGATTGGAATTGGTAAAAGGGCACCCCAAGTTCTACATGCGTAGTCAAGGATTGTGGGAGGCAACAAGGAACTTGTTGGGGACAGAGGTGTTGAAATATGCTTGCAGGTGAAATGTTATGGGCAGGATACACTGGTAGTGCTAAGAGTGAATAAATCACCTGGATTGTAGCTCGGGTTGTGAAGTTAACGTGAAGATGATGGAATATCAGAGCATCATCCTAAATCTTCCCTAAACAAGGGAGGTATCAATGTTTTGGAAAGTGGCAAATGTATAAAGCCTATAGGATATACTGTAAACACGAGGAAATCTGCAGATGCTGGAAATTCAAGCAACTTTGAAGGATATACTGTAGTTTGAGTTAAACAAACAGAGCCAGCCCAAGTTTGTAAAAGACAGATCTAAAGATTTGGTTTCCTGAAGAGAATTCAATGTTGTCTATATCAAATTAAAGAAACTATCTGAGGACAACTTTTGCAGATGTTAGATCTCTTCCTCTTTTCCCAGTATTCAGTATTTACATGAAGCACAAGAAATAGGAACTTGGTATAGGCATTGGGATTTCTTCTGGGGAAGGTATGACCTGTACAAAAGGGACCGATTAGACCTGAACCTGAACCGGCTGGTGGCGTAGTAGTCACAGACTGTTCCTGTTTGAGCGACTAACTCAAATGCCCCGGAGGCTCTGAATAAAGAGTTTGTACTTATATGGTCTCTGAGTGACTTTATCTGAATTCGACTTCCACAGTTAGGGCTAGGATGGGGCTGTTGGTATACAAGAAAAGGCAGTGTGTCGTAAGACCGTCAGGAAGGACAGGCAGACGATAGGGCAAAATTGCAGTTAGTGGAATGAGTTTCTGTGTAACAGGGACAAAATCGAAAAAGGTGGCGTATACAGGTCTGAAGGTGTTATATTTGAATACATGTAGTACACAAAATAAGGTGGATGATCTTGTAGTGCAGTTAGAGATTGGCAGGTATGATGTAAGCAACACTGAGTCGTGGCTGAAAGAAGATTATTGTTGGAAACTTAATATCTAAGGATGCACATTGTATCGAAAAGACAGGCAGGTAGGCAGTGGAGCTGGGGTGGTAAGAAATGAATTCAAATCCTTAGAGTGACATAAGATCAGAAGGTGTAGAATTGTTGTTGGTAGAGTTAAGAAACTGCAAGGGTAAAAAGACCCTAATGGGAGTTATATACAAGTCACTGAACAGTAGCCAGGATTTGGGCTATAAATTAAAATGGGAGATAGAAAATCTATGTCAAAAGGGCAATGTTATGATAGTCAAGGGGATTTTGGTATGCAGGTAAATTTGGAAAATCAGGTTTGTGCTGATTTTGGATCCCAAGAGAGAGAATTTGTGGAATGCCTACAAGATAGCTTTTTTGGGCAGCTGTGGTTGAGCCCGCTAGAGGATTAGCTATTCTGGAATGGGTGTTCTGTAATGAACCAGATTTGATTAGGGGCTTTAAGGTAAAAGAAAAACCCCTTAGGAGGCAGTGATCATAACATGATAGAAACATAGAAAATAGGTGCAGGAGTAGTCCATTCGGCCCTTTGAGCCTGCACTGCCATTCAGTACGATCATGGCTGATCATCCAACTCAGAATCCTGTACCTGCCTTCTCTCCATACTGCCTGATCCCTTTAGCCACAAGGGCCATATCTAACTCCCTCTTAAATATAGCCAATGAACTGGCCTCAAATGTTTCATGTGGCAGAGAATTCCACAGATTCACCACTCTCTGTGTGAAGAAGTTTTTCCTCATCTTGGTCCTAAAAGGCTTCCCCTTTATCCTTAAACTGTGACCCCTTGTTCTGGACTTCCCCAACATCGGGAACAATCTTCCTGCATCTAGCCTGTCCAATCCCTTTAGAATTTTATATGTTTCAATAAGATCCCCCCTCAATCTTCTAAATTCCAGCGAGTATAAACCTAGTCAATCCAGTCTTCACTCTGCTATTTGAGAAGGAGAAGCTAAAGTCAGATGTATCAGTATTACATTGGAGTAAAGGGAATTACAGAGGCCGTTTTGTCTAGGGAGCGGGGGTGGGGTTGATGATCGGGATGCCATTCTTTTTTGGATGGGGTTTGGTCAGGTTTGATGTTTCTCTCTGAATGACTTTCATGTTCTGTCTTTGTTTCATGGCTATCTGGAGAATACAAATTTCAGAGCTGTATAATAAATGTACCTTTGAAACCTTTGAGAGAGGAGCTGATCAAAGTTGACCGGAAGGGGACACTGGCAGGGATGATGGCAGAGCAGCAATGGCTGGGGTTTCTGGGAGCAATTCAGAAGGCAGAGGATAGATACATCCCAAACAAAAAGTAGCATTCTAAAGGCATGTTGACACAACCATGGCCAACGAGAAGTGAAGACCAAATTAAAAGCAAAAGGGAGTGCATAAAATACAACAAAAATTAGTGGGAAGTTAGTGGATTGGGAAGCTTTTGAAAATCAACAGAAGGCAACTATAAAAGCCATAAGGAGCGAAATATGAAATATGAAGGTAAGTTAGCCAATAATGTCAAAGGGGATACCGACGCATTAGATATATAAAGAGTAAAAGAGAGGTGAGAGTGGGTATTGGACAACTGGAGAGGCAGTAATGGAGAACAAGGAAATGATGGACAAACTGAATAAGTATTTTTAATCTGTTTTCACTGTGGAAAACACTAGCAGTATACCAGATGTTCGAGAGTGTCAGGGGACATAAGTGAGTGAAGGGAGAAGGTGCTTGGGAAACTGAAAGGTCTGAAGGTAGATAAGTCACCTGAACCAGATGGACTGAAATAGGTAGCTGAAGAGATTATGGAGGTGTTAGTAATGATCTTTTAAGAAATACTAGATTCTGGAATGGTTCCATGGACTGGAAAATTGCAAATGTCACTCCGCTCTTCAAGAAGGGAGAGGAGGCAGAAGAAAGGAAATTATAGGCCTTGTTAGCCTGACCCAAATGGATGGGAAGATGATGGAGTCGATTGTTAAGGATGAAGTTTCAGGGTACATGATAAAATGAACCGTAGTCAGGATGGTTTCCTCAAGGGAAAATCTTGCTTGACAAATCTTGGAATTTTTTGAGGAATTAACAATCAGGATGGACAAAGGAGCATCGGTGGTCCTTGGATTTTCAAAAGCCCTTTGGCAAGGTGCCACACATGAGGCTGCTTAGCAAGGTAAGAGCCCATAGTTAGATGACCAAGCAGGCATAGACCAGATGGTTTAGTCCTCTACCCTTCTGAGCCACAGAGCTAGACTCAGTGCCAGAGGCACGGCTGCTATTGCTTACCCCAAGTAGGTTATTCTCCCCCCCACCCAACAGTACTCAAAATGGAGTACTTATTGTTGAGGGGGATGACCATAGGGATGCTCTCCGCTATCTGACATTTTTCCTTCCCTCTTCTGACAGACACCCATTTATCTGTCTCCTGTAACCTTGGGGTGACTACCTCCTTGTAACTCCTGTCTTTCACCTCTTCACCTTCCTGAACAAGCCAAAGGTCATCGAGCTGCAGCTTCAGTTTCCCAACATGGCCTCTAAGGAGCTGCATATAGGTAGATTTGCTGGGTGTCAGAAAGTTAGTAAATAAAGCATAATGTAGGAAGATGTGAGATTATCACTTTGGAAGAAAGATTGAAAAACAAGTTGTTACTTAAGTGATGCTATAAAATGTTGCAGTTCAAAGAAATCAAGGAGTTCTAAGTAAGAAGTTTACTTGCTGTGCCAGCTTGCTATTAGGGAGGCTAATTGAAATTTACCTTTATTGCAAGAGGTGTGGACTGTAAAAATATGGAAGTAAATGCAAGTTTCTGGGGTGCTAGGGAGCCAAAGGCTGCAGTACTGCAAGGAGTTTTGGTTTTCATATTTAAGGAAGAATGTTTTTGTATTGGCAACGTAGAAAAGGTACATTAGGTTGATTCCTGGGATGAAGGTGTTGGCTCTGAAGAAGGCTTGAGCAGGTTGGATATATCCTCATTGGAATATACAGTAGAAGAATGAGAAGTGATCTTATTGAAACAAAAGGCTGAGAATAATTGACAGGAGTTGCTGACAGGATGTTCTCTCTAGTCAGGTTGTCTAAAGCAAACAGGCATAGTTTCAGAATAAGGTGTTGCATATTTCAGATTGAGGCTAGGAGAAACTTCTCTGTGGGTTGTGAACCTCGACCCAAAGGAGGGTGTAGGAATCCACTTAAGGCAGATACTGATCAACGTTAAAACCACACAATAAATGATGTCAACAGGAATACAAAAGCAATATACTGCATAAATCTGAATAAAACTAGACACTATTGGAAATATTTGGCAATGCAGACAACATCTAAAAAGAACAATAATGTTTCAGATTCATGGCTATTCATCACAACTGGGATGTTAGAAATACAGTAACATTTAAAGAGGAAAGGAGCTAGTGAGGGTGGGTTATTCTCCTGCTTTTTTACCCTTTGAGAGGGTGGAAACCTGGAGAATAACCCAACTAGTGAGGTATTTGCTGAAAGAAAGTGGTAAGCACAAAAAATAAAAGCTAAAGCAGTCTACCCAGCCCCTCAAACGTGCCCTGTTATTCAGCACAATTGTGGGGATGTATGCTGGCTTCAACACCCTTCTGTTCCAGTTTCTCGCCTTCTCTTCAGTTCCTCGCCTTCTCTTCAGTTCCTCAATCTCTCTGCACCATGCTTATATCTAATTATCTGGTCTCCACTATCACTGTGGCAGAGAATCCCAATGTTCCACTACCCACTGAGAAGACATTTCACCATGCCTGAGTTTTAAATGATTGTCCCCTTACTTTGCAGCTATGTCCCCTGGTCCATGACTCCCCCACCAGCGAGTAACAAAATACCAGGTTCATGAGTGACAAAAGGTCTGTTTGATTGTGATGTTTTTCTTCATTAAAGTTTAATGCTATAGCTTCAGTGTCACTAGTGCTCATGACATGAAGTTCCCCCACAAATGTTGCCTAGAAGTTTGAATCTAAAGGGGAAATTAATGGCTAATAGTGCTGAAATGTATTTTCCCTTGCAGAGATCATGCCAGAAACCTGTTGATAAATATGTTGAATATGACCCAGTGATTATTCTCATTGATGCGATCTTGTGCAAAGTTCAAGCTTATAGGCATATAATCCTCAATTCCAAAATTAATGTAAGTATTTTAAACTGCCAAGTTATGTTGTGATTAGCTTGGTAATTGTAGTAAATAAAGAGGGGGGTAAATCTCTGGTGACTTACATTTTTGTTTTGTAAAGTATAACTATTCATCATTATTGCTGTTACTGGTGACACCCAAGTCGCGAGATCATAGCATTGCAGATGTTTTAATTGACTAATATTCCAGAGGGTGAGAATCTGATGATTTCACCATGGATGCTGAAGAATTTAATTTTAGATAATTAAATAAAACTGAAATTTATAAGTGTGTATTAGTTGGGAAAGCAGAACAGATAATTCTCAAAATATATCTGTTCATTCTTGTTCTTTTGGAAATGAGCTATGGTTGCTAAACACATCTCCAAATCCACAGCAATTTCTTCACTCTTAAATACACTCTAACAAAGCATGGCAAACAACCTTTTTCAAGGGCAGTAATGGATGTGCGCAAGTGTCAGTCTTCTAAACATCATCTGCATCTTGTGAATGAATATTTCCTTGTTAAAAACCAACATTTTGTATCTTCTCCCCTCCTCCACAGTTAGAGTTTTTTGAAGTCAATAATGGTGGGTGGTGAAGGAGATGAGGTGAGTGGGTGGTTTATGTAATTTTGTTTTACCAGAAGCACCTTTCACATACAAGGCTTATCGGTGAACTGTTTTATAAAACTCATTGGGTTTTACACATTTCTTTCAGATTCACTGGAAGCTATGCATTTTCTGTTTGTTATGTGAAGCATATCTTAGGTGGTCACAGCTACAGGATTCACAGCAAACTGTTGATCCAATCGATATAATTCGTTATGCCAAAGAATGGGACTTCTATCTGATGTTTGGATTGGCTAGTTTGGGTAAGATCACTTATTATTACTTATTTATTGGGTTGATGGGGTACTTGGAACTGTGTTGGTTAATTCTGTGTCATACTAGTTGAAAGTCATATTTACACCTCTGAGCCAACATGATGTGGTTTTGTCTTTGTTTAATTTGTTTTAAGTAAAATGCGACATGTCAAACCCAAAGTTTGTCTCTCCACATTTCATAATTTGCATTCTTTACCTGTGCCCAGCTAGAAAGGTGTAGCAACAGACTGATTGTTACAAACCTGAAATCCAGATCATCTACCCATCTTGACCATGTGGGTAGGAAAACTAGAATAAATGAAAAAAATTATTGCAATATGCTTATAATTTAAAGTAATATTTTGCCTTGGAAAAATGGTAACGTATCTAAATGCTTGAATTAATCAATTTGCTTAAAAATTTAAATTGATTATGTTACATAAATTCAAATGATCACACAGATCATAACAATAGATGACCATCTAAAAGTTGTACTATATACACAATAATTTATGCTGATTTCTATTGAATCCAGTGATTAATCTACATGCCCTTCTATCTTATTTCTGGAGCTTCATAAGCATCTATCATTGACCCTGCCCTACTTCTCCTCTTCATGCCGTCGAACTCAGCACTGGTAAAGATGAAATTTTAACTTGTGGTCTCTAGCTTCAAATTACTACTTTCTTGCCACTAATTTCAACTTTCTTCTTGTCTGAGGCAGGTAGACAGTAGATGCTAGAGCACACATCCATGCCATCTATTCCTACCTGTGTAACATTCCCCAATATCACCTTGCTCATCTGCTGCTGGAAAGTTCATGTATCATCCTAATGCAGGGTCTCAACTCACTGTATGTTTGTATTTTTTTTAAATGTTGCTTCATATTCCTGCAATCTCATGTGCTTGTCATCTATGCCTTTGTTGCTTTCAAACATGAATTATCCAATGCTGTCCTGGCCTTAACTAGAAACTTCAATAAACTTAGTCATTCAAAACTCTGCTGCTTTTATCCAAACTTGCATTTGACCTCATGCTTGCTGATTTATGGTGGCTCCCAATATGGCAGTGCTGGCCACTGGTGTAGTGGCATCCGCACCGGACTTCAAGGCGAGTGGTTCAGGGTGCGAATCCGGTTAGCTGCTTGCATGCTTTCCATCTGTGCTGGGTCAAGTGTCAAGCCAGCAACTCGGCCTTGTAAAAACAAACAAAAATGCTAAAGAAATGGCAAGGTTGGCACCCGATGCGCGACAAGGCACGGAAAGGAACAACAATATGGTTATCATTAAATGTTAAAATCTCATCTTTTTGTACAAAATCTCTGTATGACTCCCTTTCTCCATATCCTGTAGTCTTCTTCAGCTCCGCAATCTTCTCCAGCTCTACAGCTATTTGCCTTGTTCCAATTTTAGTCTTGGTAGTAATCCTAATTTAATTGTTCTACAGTTGGTGGCTGTTCTTCAGCTTTTTAGGCCATAGGTGCCTGAAGCTCTCAACTGATTTTCCTGTTTTTTAAGACTCTCTTTAACCATGTCTTTGATTGTATATTTGTTTTTGCAACTTGTTAATAGTTTTTAGTTGATACATTTTTATGAATTAGCTTATGTATACTCAGTGGTTACTTTATTAGGTACGCCTGCTCATTAATGCAAATATCTGATCAGTAAAATCAAGCAGCGACAAGTCAGTGCATAAAAGTATGCAGACATGGTCAAGAGGACCAAGCATCAGAATGGGGAAGAAGTGTGATCTAAGTGACTTGACTGTGGAATGATTCTTGGTGCCAGACGGAGTAGTTTAAGTATCTCAGAAATTGTCGACTTGCTAGGATTTTCAAGCACCAGTCTCTAGAGTAATGTTTCCCAACTTTTTTTAGCTCAATGCCGTCAAAGGCACCTTCATACTTGCCAGTGCCCCCCTTAGGCACAATATACTCTACAGTGCTCCCAGAGTGTAAAAATGTGTCTACCTGATAAAGGGTCTCAGCCCGAAATGTCAACTGTACTCGACTGTACTCTTTTCCATAGATGCTGCTTGGCCTGCTTAGTTCCTTCAGCATTTTGTGCATGTTGCTTGGATTTCCAGCATCTGCAGATTTTCTCTTGTTTGAAACCAGCTTGGCAACTTGTCGTATATGGTGCTCCATCTGTTGCCCAAGAAATTGTGTTCCTAATGGGAATATTTTATCCTCAATATACATTTTGACCTTATCCTAGATTGATTCACCATTGACATTTATTTTTAACTTTTTACAAAAGAGAATCTCTTCATAAACATTTCCATTTTTGATTAACCGTTCATAGCAATGCCTCATTGTCTTGCACAGTTAACTCATAAAGCTGTATCCCAAATTCTGAGTTTTGTAGCTCTGCACAATTGATACTCAGTGTCTTCACTCATTTTGTCAGTACGACAAGCTACAGAGCTATCACTCAGAGGAATTGCTTTTAAAATACTGGTATCCATTTTGAGAACAATGGTGAGCACTTCTGATACAGCAGGCATTATTAATCTTTCACCATTTGTATGAACTTTTCCACACCACAAGAGAAACGGGGTTGGCAGGTTCACTGGTTGGCTGTATTTCACTGTTTGTTTCTGGCCAGCGCAGTATCGTTGCACAACCTGTTTTCCATAGATCTGTAGAGAAAGTTGAACGGGCGTACTTGACTTGCCAACCGTTAAGTTGCATGAACTCATTCCATGCTGCAAATCAAGGAGAATTGTTGGGCACCCTGGTTGCTAATTATCCCCGATGATGTCTGTTTGGTGCGATGAGATTTCCGAGTTTCAGATGTGTTTTGACGACAATTATCACTGCCTGCAGAGCTATGGTTCTCCCTGTGTTCCAGTGCCTCATTCCTTTTTTTTGGATATGCCTGCTCTACTAACAGTCAGTCAGGTCTCGTGCCTCAAGTTAGGGTGCCGCTTACTGGCCTCCTGACGACTTCTATTTCCCCAAGGACATGTAACTGCCCCCATTGGGAATCACTGCTCTTGAGTTTACAGAGGATGGTATGAAAAGCAAAAATCATCTCCTCCACTGTAAAGATGAAGCCACACTCAGGTTGGAGGAACAACACCTTATATTCCGTCTGGGTAGCCTCCAACCTGATAGCATGAACTCTAACTTCCGCTAATGCCCCACCTCCCCCTCGTACCCCATCCGTTATTTATTTTTATACACACGTTCTTTCTCTCACTCTCCTTTTTCTCCCTCTGTCCCTCTGACTATACCTCTTGCCCATCTTCTGGATTCCCCCCCCCTTGTCTTTCTCCCAGGCCTCCTGTCCCATGACCCTCTCATATCCCCTTTGCCATCACCTGTCCAGCTCTTGGCTCCATCCCTCCCCCTCCTGTCTTCTCCTATCATTTTGGATCTCCCCCTCCCCCTCCCACTTTCAAATCTCTTACTAACTCTTCTTTCAATTAGTCCTGACGAAAGGTCTCGGCCTGAAACGTCGACTGTACCTCTTCCTAGAGATGCTGCCTGGCCTGCTGCATTCACCAGTAACTTTGATGTGTGTTGCGTGAGCAGCAGCTCTGTGGGTAAAAACGAGAGAGCTTAGAGGAAAATGGCCAAGCTTATTCAAGCTGATAGGAAGGTAACAATAACTCAAATAACCAGGCATTTCAATTGTGATATGCAAAAGAGCATCTCTGAATGCACAGCACATTAAACATTGAAGTGGATGGGCTACAGTAGCAGAAGGCCACACCAGGTTCCACACCATAAGGTGGCCACTGAGTTTATTACTAAGGTCAAGATGTAATTTGTATGAACTTATTTTCTTTTGTAAAGGAAATGTCACTTACCTCAGTAAACATGGGTATAATGCTTTAATGTTTCTTGGTCTCTTTTATTAGAGCTAACTGCATTCCTGAGTGGGGTGTTCTTCTTCTTCTGGTTAACAAAGCATGATTTCATCCAGAAAAAATCAAATCTCTACATGCTGCTAATAGCCATATTATTATCTGGTTACGGGAAACTCCTTGTGATTCCAGTTATAATTTGGGAACATGACTACTCACCTCTGTACATTAACCTCATCAGGTTCTTTGTTCTGGCGTCCAACGCACAAGCTGTCAGAGGTAACTTTTTGACAATATTAGATTCACTGTTTCAAAGTCAATAGTTGAAGATTTATAGCTCTCCATGTTAACCATGTTTTATTTGTTCAGAGACTGTATGATTGTGTTTAAACAAATTAATACAAGCTATATTCTGGCATGGTAAAAGATATTAAACTCTAGAGTTTACTGTTTGCAAATGAAGTTGACATTTGATGTGAATGGACATGGAGGAGACTGAGAAGAAAACAAAACCAACACCCATATTGATGATGCCCCCTTCCACTCCATAAAAATCATTGAATTCAAGTTAATCAAAGAGTTCACCCACCTCAGACATTCTCTCCCTGCTTCCATCAGGCAGAAGATAACAAAAGCCTGAAAGCACAAGCCAATGTAGTCAAGGAAAACTTCTGTCTTGCTGTAATAAGACAATTAAACAGTCCTCTTGTCCAATAAGATGGACTCATTAACTTACATCTATCTCATTTATGGCTTGTACCTTATTGTCTACCTGCACTACACTATCTCTGTAATTCTCTTTATTCTGCATTGTATTATTGTTTTCCCTTGTACTAACTCAATGCACTCTGATGAAATGATCTGTATATGGTATGCAACAGAAAGGTTGCCTCACTGTACCATGGTACATGTGATAATAGTAAATCACTGTACAAATTGGGTGAATTGAGCTGTAGGTTTTATTAAATGGAGAAAGCTACAGGGATGCTTCAGACTTCTGCTGCTTTCTTCAAGTCAGAGGTGTTTACAGATCTGTTTCAAATTCTCTTTTGTTATAACTGCTAATATCTATACATCATTTTATAGTTTGCCTTTTTTACTGAATTTTACATAGTTTTGCTTTTTACGTTTCTCTTCCATTTTCGTACAGACTTAATGATAGTTTCTGAGTTTTTAAAAGCAAAGTATTGGAGTTCAAGTCCCTTGATATAGGTCTGAGAACATAATATAGTTTGTGAATGCTGTGCTGTCAGAGGTGACATCTTCCAGACTTAATGTGTTTTCTTTTACAAAGTGGCATGAAATTCTATGGCAGTACTGCAGTGAAGAACAGGAGAGTTCTTATTAATGTTCAGATGAATATTTATCCAACCCAACAACCTGTCTTTTGAAGAAAAGTTGGACAGGGTAGGAGGTGTTAGAGTTTAGAAAAGAGTGAGAGAGAACTTCATTGAAATATATAAGGCCCTATGGGTTCTTGGCTGGGTTATTATGGAGAATCTGTAGAACCTAGAAGTAGTGGTTTCCATGTAGAAAGGTGGATATCCATTTCTGACAAACAAAAGAATTTTTTTTCTTTCAAAGGGTCATGCACTTTTGAATTTCTTTAAAGACCCATGGAAGCAGTATATTATCAGGGGGTGAATATTTACATAGGTAGCAAAGAATGCAGGGTTGAAGTTTTAATCAGATTACCTGGGGTCTTAATGATGGAGCAGGTTCAAGTGGCTGAGTGACACGATAACTTTCTCAATTTCCTCATTGCTACTTATGAGATCTAGATATGCACAAATTGGCTGCTGCATTTCCCTGTTACAGCAGTAACTTTTCAACTATACTATAGTCGCCTCACAATGGGAAGGATGTGGAAACCATAGAAAGGGTGCAGAAGAGATTTACAAGGATGATGCTTGGATTGGGGAGCATGCCTTATGAGAATAGGTTGAGTGAACTCAGCCTTTTGTCCTTGGAGCGATGGAGGATGAGAGGTATAAGATGATGAGAGGCATTGATCGTGTGGATAGTCAGAGGCTTTTTCCCAGGGCTGAAATAGCTTGCATGAGAGGGCACAGTTTTAAGGTGCTTAGAAGTAGGTACAGACGAGATGTCGGGAAAGGTGTAATAATAACAGAGTTATCGTGATGGGAGATTTTAATTTCCCAGATATCGATTGGCATCTCCCTAGAGCAAGGGGTTTAGATGGGGTGGAGATTATTAGGTGTGTTCAGGAAGGTTTCTTGACACAATAGGTAGATAAGCCTACAAGAGGAGAAGCTGTACTTGATTTGGTATTGGCAAATGTACCTGATCAGGTGTCAGATCTCTCAGTGGGAGAGCATTTTGGAGATAGTGATCATAATTCTATCTCCTTTACAATAGCATTGGAGAGAGATAGGAACAGACAAGTTAGAAAGGCGTTTTAATTGGAGTAAGGAGAATTATGAGGCTATCAGGCAGGAAATTGGAAGCTTAAATTGGAAACAGATGTTCTCAGAGTAAAGTACGGAAGAAATGTGGCAAACGTTCAGGGGATATTTGTGTGGAGTTCTGCATAGGGATGTTCCAATGAGACAGGGAAATTATGGAACCATGGTGTACAAAGGCTGTAATATATCTAGTCAAGAAGGAAAGAAAAGCTTACAAAAGGTTCAGAGAGCTAGGTAATGTTAGAGATCTAGAAGATTATAAGGCTAATAGGAAGGAGCTTAAGAAGGAAATTGGGAGAGCCAGAAGGGGCCATGAGAAGGCCTTGGCGGGCAAGATTAAGGAAAACCCCAAGGCATTCGACAGGTATGTGAAGAGCAAGATGATAAGACTTGAAAGAATAAGACCTATCAAATGTGACAGCGGGAAAGTATGTATGGAACCGGACGAAATAGCAGAGATACTTAATGAATACTTTACTTCAGCATTCGCTATAGAAAAGGATCTTGGTGATTGTAGTGATGACTTGCAGCAGACTGAAAAGCTTGAGCATGTAGATATTAAGAAAGAGGATGTGTTGGTGCTTTTGGAAAGTATCAAGTTGGATTAGTTGCCAGGACCTGATGAGATATACCCTAGGCTACTGTGGGAGGCGAGGGAGGAGATTGCTGAGCCTCTGGTGATGATCTTTGCATCATCAATGGGGACAGGAGAGGTTCCGGAGGATTGGAGGGCTGCGGATGTTGTTCCTTTATTCAAGAAAGGGAGTAGAGATAGCCCAGGAGATTATAGACCAGTGAGTCTTACCTCAGTGGTTGGTAAGTTGATGGAGAAGATCCTGAGAGGCAGGATTTATGAACATTTGGAGAGGTATAATATGATTAGGAATAGTCAGCATGGCTTTGTCAAGGGCATGTTGTGCCTTACAAGCCTGATTGAATTTTTTGAGGATGTGACAAAACACATTGATGAAGGAAGAGTAGTAGATGTAGTGTATATAGATTTCAGCAAGGCATTTGATAAGGTACCTCATGCAAGGCTTATTGAGAAAGTAAGGAGGCATGGGATCCAAGGGGACATTGCTTTGTGGATCCAGAACTGGCTTGCCCACAGAAGGCAAAGTGTGGTTGTAGATGGGTCATATTCTGCATGGAGGTTGGTCACCAGTGGAGTGCTTCAGAGATCTGTTCTGGGACCATTACTCTTCGTGATTTTTATAAATGACCTGGATGAGGAACTGGAGGGATGGGTTGGTAAGTTTGCTGATGACACAAAGGTTGGAGGTGTTGTGGATAGTGTGGAGGGCTATCAGAGGTTACAGCGGGACATTGATAGGATGCAAAACTGGGCTGAGAAGTAGCAGATGGAGTTCAACCCAGATAAGTGTGATGTGGTTAATTTTGGTAGGTCAAATATGATGGCAGAATATAGTATTAATGATAAGACTCTAGGCAGTATGGAGGATCAGAGGGATTTTGGGGTCTGAGTCCACAGGATGCTCAAAACAGCTGCGCAGGTTGACTCTGTGGTTAAGAAGGTTTATGGTGTATTGGCCTTCATCAATCGTGGAATTGAATTTAGGAGCCAAGAGGTAATGTTGTACCTATATAGGACCCTGGTCAGACCCCACTTGGAGTACTGTGCTCAGTTCTGGTTGCCTCACTACAAGAAGGTTGTGAAAGCCATAGAAAGGGTGCAGAGGAGATTTGCAAGGATGTTGGGGAGCATGCTTTATGAGAATAGGTTGAGTGAACTCGACTTTTTCTCCTTGATGCGACGGAGGATGAGAGGTGACCTGATAGAGGTGTCTAAGCTGATGAGAGGCATTGATCGTGCAGATAGTCAGAGGCTTTTTCCCAGGGCTGAAATGGTTGCCACAAGAGGACACAGGTTTAAGGTGCTGGGGAGTAGGTACAGAGGAGATATCAGAGGTAAGTTTTTTACGCAGGGAGTGGTGAGTGCATGGAATGGGCTGCCAGCGATGGCGGTGGAGGCAAATACGAGAGTGTCTTTTTAGGGACTCCTGGACGGGTACATAGAGCTGAGAAAAATAGAGGGCTATGGGTAACCCCAGATAATTTCTAAGGTGAGGACACGGCACAGGCGAAGGACCTGTGTTGTGCTGTAGGTTTTCTATGTTTCTCGAAAGTACATTGGGATGTCACTTGATTACTACATTTTAAGTAATTCTTTGTTTTCTCCTATAATCATCCCGTCATCATTTTCTTCAAACAGTTCCACAATCTTTTTTTTTACTTCACTATTACTGAGTTGAGACTCCAAACTCTAAACAGTAATAATACATAGAACTTCCTCAAATTATTAAAAGCGCTGATTGTTTAAGTACTCAAGGTCCAACAAAATATATATTACATGAAGTAACAAACAAATAATGTTTTATTTCTAAGCGTACTATATTCTTATAAGCATTGAGTATTTGCTTTGGTTTGATTCTTCTTGCAGTTGTGTTGAATAGTAGCAGGAGGTTTGCATTGTCTGTCATTACTGTTGGATGGATGGCAGAGCGGTTTACAGCCTACATCTTGCAGCATCTCAAATGGAGTACATAGAAGATTCAGAACACTAGGCTGAAGTACAACAAATAAATGGCTTGCAAGCCCTGGTCAGTCTGAGAAAAGTTTTATTCTTCCTGCTGACGCACATTGACAGTGGAAACAGACATGGAAAACAGAAGGAAGCAAGCAAATTTTAAAAAAAAATTCACGTTTGCCGAAAAGTTTGCATTTAAATTAAATTATCCATCCAGCTGTACCACTGTTGGAAAGAGTCACATTCAGTAATGTGTTGCAATACTACTTTTGTCTTGCGTAATGGGTTGATCAAATTCTAAAATATGTAGTGATTTTATAAATTAACAGGCAAGAATTGTACTAAAATAAATACATTATTAGTTTGGCAATCTATTGTTTAACTAACTAATAAAAATGATTTAAATTTTGAATAGTTTCTCTATTTTCTATTTTAGGAATTATCACTACAGAAAGTAGCACTTTACTTTGACATTCGTATCTTCAAAGGAAAACCTTAAGGACATACATGAAAATGATTTTAGGATTCAATGGTTTGTCATATGAAGAGCATTTGATGGCTCTGGGTCTTTATTCATTAGAATTCAGAAGAATGACGGGTGGCCTAATTGAAACCAATTGAATAGTGAGAGGCCTTGATGGAGTGGATGTGGAGAGGATGTTTCCTATGGTGGGAGAGTGTAAAACAAGAGGACACAGCCTCAGAGTAGAGGAGCGTCCTTTTAGAACAGAGATGAGGAGGAATTTCTTTAGCCAGAGGGTGGTGATTCTGGAATTCATTGTCACAGGCAGCTGTGGAGGCCAAGTATTTGTGCATACTTAAGGCAAAGATTGATAGATTCTTGATTGGTCAGGGCGTAAAGGGATACGGAGAGAAGGGACGAGATTGGGGATGAGAGGAAAATTGGATCAGTCACTATCAGACTCAATGGCCTAATTCTGCTCTTATATCTTATTGTCACAAGAGTCATAGTCATATAGCATGGAAACAGGTACTTCAGCCCAACATCCAAACCAACCAAGATGTCCATGTAAGCTATTCTCATTTGACCCATATCCCTTCAAACCTTTCCTATCCAAGTACTTGTCCAAATGTTCTTGATTGTACCTGCCTCAACCACTTCCTCTGGTAGCTTGTTCCATATATGTACCATCTTCTGTGCAGAAGATTGACCTCTTGGGTTCCTATTCAATGTATTTCCACTGCCCTTAAACAGAGAGACCTGGGAGAACAAATGCACAACTTGCTGGAAGCAGCCACGCTAATAGTGTGAGGAAGAAGGCATTTAGCATGACCCTGTGATCTGTTTTGGAGGCCAATGTCAGAACATCTTTCAAGAGGTCTAACCCTTGCCCTGGTAGGGCTCTGAAAACCTGTGCCAACCAACTGGCGGGAGTGTTCAAGGACATCCTCAGTGTCTTGCTGCTGTAGTCAGAGGTTCCCGCCTGTTTCAAAAGGGTAACAATAATACCGGTGCCCAAGAAGAGCAGGCTGAGCTGCCTAACAATTATCACCCAGTGGCACTCACATCGACTATGATGAAGTAATTTGAGAGTTTTGTCATGGCTTGAATCAACTCCTGACTAAGCAGGGAACTGGACAAGTTGTAATTTATCTATTGCCACAATAGGGCTACAGCGGATGCTCTCTCACTGGCCCTCCACTTTCCACTCAGCCTTGGATCACCTGGACAACAGTAATACTTATGTCAGGCCGCTGTTTATTAACTACAGCTCAGCATTCAACACAATCATACTCTCAGCTCTAACCAACAAGCTCTAAAACATGGGCCTCTGTACCTCCCTCTGCAACCTGGATCTTTGACTTCCTCACCCGGAGACCATAGTCTGTGCAGATCGGAAATAACACCTCCTCACTAAAAATCAACACAGGCGCACCACAGGGATGTGTGCTTAGCCCACTGCTCTACTCTCTACACCCATGACTGTGTGGCTAGGCACAGCTCAAATGCCATCTATAAATTTTCCGACAACACAACTATTGTTGGCAGAATTTCAAATGGTGATGAGGAAGCGTACAGGAGCGAGATAGATCAGCTGGTTGAGTGGTGTCACAAAAACAACCTTTCATTCAATGTCAGTAATACCAAGGAATTGATTGTGGACTTCAGGAAGGAGATGTTGAGAGAACACAGACCTGACCTCATCGAGGGATCAGCAGTGGAAAGTGTGAGCAGTTTCAAGTTCCTGAGTGTCAACATTTCTGAAGATCTATCCTGGGCCCAACATATTGATGCAATTACAATTACAATTACAATTACAATTACAGCAGCTATATTTCAATAGGAGCTTGAGGAGGCTTGGTGTATCACCAATGATACAAATTGCAACAGACGTACCATGGAGAGCATTCTGACTGGTTGCTTCACTGACTGATATGGAGGGACCACTGCACAGAATTGGAAAAAAATGCAGAAAGTTGTAAACTCTACCAGCATCATGCACACACACAAAATGCTGGAGGAACTTTGCAGGCCAGGAAGCATCTATGGAAAAGAGTAAACAGTTGATGTTTCGTGCCAAGACTCTTGTTGCTGCCATTAAAGAGGTGGTAATACAGGAGTCTGAAGACACAAACAATCAATGTTTCAGAAACAGCTTCTTCCCCTCTTATCAGATTTCTGATTGGACAGTGAACCCATGAACAGTACCTCACTATTTTTGCCACTCTTTTTGCACTAATTTAATTTAATATGTGTGTGTATATATTTATAAGTTTATGGTTTTTCAGTATTATGTATTGCAATGTAGTAGTAGGCAGTCATAGATCTCAGTGGATCATGGGTTTGCACCTCTGGTGGACTGTGTCCTGTCCAGGGCACAAGTCTGGGCAGGAAGAGTTGAAGAACCGGCTGTTGCCCATGCAGCGGGTTCCCCTTCTCCATGTCACTGATGTAGTCCAAGGGAAGGGCAAGCACTGATACAGCTTGGCACCAGCAATGTACTGCTGCCACAAAGCAACAGATTCACAAAAAATGTCAGTGATATTAAATCTGATTCTTAAATCTGCCGACCTTCGTCTGTCAGAGCATTGAGCTTTGGAGTAGGGACAAATGTATGTCCTTCTATTCTAATGTTGTGCCCTCTGGTTCTAGGCTCCCCCATTATAGGAAACATCCTTTTCACATCGACTCATCTAGTCCTTTTAACATTCAATACGGTTCAATGAGATTCCCTCTCGTTCTTCTAAATTTCAACAATACAGGCCCAGAGCCGTCAACAGCTCCTCATATGATGTCTTTCATACCCAGAATCATTTTTGTAAATCTCCTTTGAACCCTCTGCAATGTAGTAGAGAATCAGGAGAAAGGGTTATGAAGCTCTCAAGAGCAGTAAGACTGCAGAATAAGCAAAAAAGTGAGAGAGGATTGAATAAGACCATGAGACATAGGAGAGGAATTATGCTATTCAGCCCATCGAGTCTGCTCCGCCACTCCATCATGGCTGATCTCGGATTCCACTCAACCTCATACACCTGCCTTCTCACCATATCCTTTGATGTCCTGACTGATCAGGAAACTATCAACTTGCACCTTAAATATACCCACAGACCTGGTCCCCACCACAGTCAGTGGCAGAGTATTCCACAGATTCACCAATCTCTGACTGAAAAATTCCCCTTTACTTCTGTTCTAAAGGGTCGCCCCTCAATTTTGAGGCTGTGCCCTCTAGTTCTGGCTACCCACACCATTGGAGACATCCCCTCCACATTCACCCTATCTAGTCCTTTCAACATTCGGTAGGTTTCAATGAGGACCCCCACCCCCGCATTCTTCTAAATTCCAGTGAGTACAGGCCCAAAGTTGCCATATGCTCCTCATATGTTAACCCCATTCAGTCCTGGAATCATTCTTGTGAACTCTGGACTCTCTCCAAAGACGACACATCCTTTCTGAGATATTGGGCCCAAAACTGTTGACAATAAAAGTGCAGCCTGACTACTGTCTTATAAAGACTCGATATTATCTCCTTGCTTTTATATTCTGTTCCCCTTGAAATAAATGCCAACATTGCATTTGCCTTCTTTACCACAGACTCAACCTGTAAAT
Organism: Mobula birostris; assembly: GCF_030028105.1. Classification (NCBI taxonomy): domain Eukaryota; kingdom Metazoa; phylum Chordata; class Chondrichthyes; order Myliobatiformes; family Myliobatidae; genus Mobula; species Mobula birostris. The sequence goes on from NC_092377.1 coordinate 116,141,529, forward strand.
TAATCTTCTGGGAGTCTTGCACAAGGACTCACAAGTCCCTCTGAACCTTTGATGTTTGAACCTTCTCCCCATTTAGATAATAGTGGCACTATTGTTACCTTTACCAAAATGCATTAACATACATTTCCCATCACTGAATTCCATCTGCAACTTTTTTGCCCATTCTTCCAATTTGTCTAAGTCCTGCTGCAATCACCTTACTTCCTCAGTATTACTTACCCCTCCACCCATCTTTGTATTATCCACAAACTTTGCAACAAAGCCATCAATTCCATTATCCAAATCATTGACAAACAATGTGAAAAGTAGCAGTCCCAATACTGGCCCCCGAGGAACACCACTAGTCACTGGCAGCCAACCAGAAAAGGCCCCTTTTATTCTCACTCACTGCCTCCTGCCTGTCAGCCATTCCGCTATCCATGCCAGTATCTTTCCTGTAAAACCATAGGAATTTATCCTGTTAAGCAGCCTCATGTGTGGCACCTTATCAAACACCTTCTAAAAATCCAAGTAAATGACATCCACTGCCTCTCTTTTGTCCATCCTGCATGTGACTTCCTTGAAGAACTCTTAACAGATTTGTCAGGCAAAATTTCCCTTTACAGAAACCACGCTGACTGAGTTATTTATCATTAGTCTCCAAGTACCTTGAAACCTCATCCTTAATAATAGACTCCACACTTTCCCAACCACTGAGATTAGGCTAACTAGCCTGTAATTTATTTCTTTTGCCTTCCTTTCTTAAAGAGTGGAGTGACATTTGCAATCTTCCAGTCTTCTGGAACCATGCCAGAATCAAGTGATTCTTGAAAGATCATGACCAATGTATTTGTTATCTCTTCAGCAACCTCTCTCAGGACTCAGGACTCTTATCCACCTTAAGGCCTTTCGGCTTGCTGAGCACTGTTCCTTTGTAATAGCAATGATACTCACTCCTGCTCCCTGACACTCATGGACGTCTGGTGTCTTCCTCAGTGAAGACAAATGCAAAGTGCTCATTAAGTTCATCTGCCATTTCTTTGTCCCCCTTTACTACCTCACCAGCATCATTTTTCAGTGGTTCAATCTCGACTCTCCTCAACTGTCACCTCCCTTTTACTCTTGATATAACTGAAAAAAACTTCTGGTATCCTGCTTTATATTATTGTCTAGTCTGCCCTCATATTTCATCTTTTCCCTTCTTATAGCTTTTTTAGTTGCCTTTTGTTAGATTTTAAAAGCTTCCCAATCATCCAACTTCCCACTCACTTTTGCTACCTTATATGTCCTTTCCTTGGCTTTTATGCAGTCCTTAACTTCCCTTGTCAGCCATGGTTGACTAGCCCTGCCATTTGAGTACAACTTCTGTGGGACATACCTATCTTGCACCTTGTGAACTATTCCCAGAAACTTCAGCCACCTCTGCTCTGCCGTCATCATCAGTATCCTCGTCCAAACTACCTGGGCAAGCTCCTCTCTCATGCCTCTGTAATTCCCTTTATTCCATTTTGATACTGATACTTGTGCTTCTTCCTCTCAAATTGGAGTATGAATTCAATCATATTATGATCACTACCTCCTAAGGGTTCCTTTACATTAAGCTCCCTAATAAGATCAGGGTTATGACACAACACTCAATCTAAAATAGCCTTTCCCCGAGTAGGCTCAAGCACAAGCCACTCTAAAAAGCCGTCTCATAGGCATTCAGCAAATTCCCTGTCTTGCATTCTGACACCAACTGTATTTTCCCAATTCCCTTGCATGTTGAAGTCCCCCCCCCCCTTATATTATTGAATGTGAGCAAAACCTGGTGATTAGTGTTGCTGTTGATATATTTGTCATCCAGCACAGGAACAAGCCTTCCGACCAAGACGACTCGTCTCATTTGCAGGCATTTGACCCATATCCTTCTAAATGTTTTCTATCCATGTATGTGGCTGTACAAATGTCTGTTAAATGTTGTTTTTGTACATGCCTCAACTGCTTCCTCTGACAGCTTGTTCTACGTACATTGAGATAGGAGCAGAATTACATTCGATCCATCAAGTTAGGCCAACTGACCACCCACTTTATGTAAAAGTTGTCCCTCAAGTTCCTATTAAATCTTTCCCTTCCCATTCTATGCTTTCTAGTTCTTGATTCCCCAATGCTGGGAAAATAACTAAAACATAAATTTAAGAATTTCCACAACTATATAAAAAGAAAGCACGTGGTAAAATAAATTTACATCTTTCTTATTTCTCCGTTTGACCTTGTTTGTATTACTGTGCCTGCGAACTCAAATATGGAAAACTGACTTATTTAATAAGATAGAGACAGCTTAATACTTAGAGACATTTGTTCTGTTTCACCATTAACATGTGCGAGAAAAATATGAGCATACATTTGAAACCACATGCAATGTATAAAAGACAGGATGATGATTCAAAATTCAAAGTACATTTATTATCGAAGTATGTATACATTATACAACCTTGAGATTCGTCTCCTAACAGGTGGCCTTGAAACTAAGAAACTCAAGAAAAACATTTTAAGAAAGACAGTCAAACACCCAATGTGCAGTGAAAATAAATCATGCAAGCAATAAACATAAGCAAATGGCATTCTGAACTGAAGTCTACAAAAGAGAGTCTCACCATGGACCCTTAGTTTATTGCAGAATAGACATCAAGCTGAACCAGCCCATCCCTTGCCTTTTCAATCTGGCTCATACCTAAATCATGGTCCAAACGTTGGGTTCAGTCATTTCGAAAGACTCTGGGGCCTGGACCCTGCCACTTCAATTCAGCCTGTACCCAATCTTTCTGATTTGGCCTGGCACTTGAATTGTCATCCGAACATTAGGTTCTGTTGCTTAGGTACGCTCTGGGTCCTGGACCCCACTGACTCGATTCGCCTTGTACCTAACCTTTCTGATTCGACCCTGTGCTTAAGTCAATCGAACCTCGGGTCTTCCTTGCTTACGGCAATGGGCCTGCTATTTCTCCTCTCCTCACCTCGGTTCTACAGACTATTTCTTGCGATGATAGTTTGCCAGAAAAAGAGTGATTAACGAAGCATTTAGTTGTTTTCATTGGTTTATTAGCCACCAGTCAGAAGTCACTGAGTTTGACAAGTGCCTTCTTAAACCAAAATTGATTGCACCATTAAGTGCTCTCTCTCCGTGTTTTCAATATGAACCCCTAAATGCACTGCCATTAAATGGACTCCATTTTGATCTTCTTTGTTCAGGCTGGTAGTATTTCACTTAATAATAGACTGCATGAAGATGCAGCAAATATATTTAGGGATGCCATCAATGATGAGCTGGTGTTACGAATTGAGAGACAGGTAAGTAGCAATTTTGGGAAAAACAGGAATACATTCTTTCAGCTAGGTTTTGTGGGCGGGTTAAGCAAAAGTCAACAAGATAGTGACTGGTTCAGAGACATATTCAGGATTATTACTGGTTTCATAGGGTAAACCAGAAGAAACTGTTCTCTAGTTAGAGTATCGGGGGCACAGATTAAAAATTTTGACTTCAAGATACAAGGGTGATTTGAGAAATAAGAAGCATTTAAACACAGGGGAATGTCGACTCAGACATGAGAGGCCTGCGTCGGGCATTTTCATGCCTTTCAAGGCGCAGATTGGAACACAGATTAAACACAGCTGTAACTCAATGCCTGTAAGGGTGGTGGAAACAGAATTAATCATACTCCTGAGAAAGAGAATGGGTTGGCTCTCAAGGAGCAATTACCCAATGGACAGGAGGCCTTTACAAAGTGTAGGTAAACCTGTCCAATGCATCACTGGCTGCCACCAAGGACATGCACTCAGTGGCTACTCTATTAGATCCACCTGTACATCTGCTCGTTTATACAAATATCTTATTAGCTAATCGTGAGAGTAACTCAGTGCATAAAAGCATGCAGACACAACAGAAGCATTCCTGGAGTGATCGGGGAGTGGAACTGCTGGGAGAACAACAGAAGGTGGCGGAGAGGTGGCTGACTGGAAGCTGGCTGTGTTTTGCTTGATGCGTGAATGTGGTTTGGAACCTGTTGAGGGAAAGAGAGTGGGGAAGGAATGGAAATTGCTGGGAGGGGGTCGTGTGGGTCCGGTAATGGCGGACAAGATAAGAGGCGGGGTTGAGGGAAAGAAAGTGGAGAAGGAGAGGGATAGAGACTTGGGACCAGAGGTAGGCAGCTGGGGAGAGGTGGATTATTGTGAAGGGAGAAATAAAGGGAATGAGGAGGTAGTGAGGGGTCGGATGAATAAAAACCAAGACAAAGGGAATAAAAGAATAAGAAATGATAGTGGAGAAAGCTCTGAAAGTGAGGAAGATGAACAAGCTCAGAGAGGAGGTGTTGTCATAATTAGGTTTAATGAGAAGGCTCAGGGACATATGAAGAAAATTAACCCGTTTGTGCTAACAACATCTCTGACAAATACGATAGGGGAAATAGTCCCTAATGATGGCAACTTATTGGTAAGATGTGTGAATGAGGAACAACTTGAGAAAGCACTCAAGCTAAAAGAGATAGGAAAATGCAAGGTGGAATACACTGGGAGGGTGGGAGCACAAAATAATGGTTGTAAAGGAGTGATTACGGGGATACCAATGAGTATAAATATGGAGGAGATAAAGAGGAATATCAAAGGAGGGAAAGTAATGAATGTTCAAAGACTGAAAACAACAAAGGAGGGAGTGAAAAAGGAAAGTGAATCTGTATTGATTGAATTTGAAGAAGAAAGAGTGCCAAGGAAGGTGTTCCTGGGTTTCATGAGTTACCCAGTAAGGGTGTATGTGCCAAAGCCACTGAGGTGCTATACTTGTCAAAGGTTTGGACACGTGGCTAAAAACTGTAAAAGGCAGAGGAGATGTGCTAGATGTGGGGGTGATCATGAATATGGAAAGTGCGGAACAGGAGTTCAACCAAAATGCTGCAATTGTGGGGGAGCTCATAATGTGGCATATAATGGGTGTGAGTTTGTCAGACGGGAGACTAAAATTCAAGAAATAAGAGTGAAAAGAAAGATCACTTATGCAGAAGCTGTAAGAATGTCACGAGAACAGAATAATGCTCCTAATGAACAGGGAGCAATAGGGATACGAGAGATGCAACAAAGAACAAATGACAGGATTTATGTAGACATAAAGGCTCTAGTAACATTCATTGCAGGAGTGATTAATAGTATGGCTGAGGTAAAGTCAAAAAGTGACAAAATTCAGCTGGTGGTAAAAGCAGCAGTAAACCATTTAGGGTTAGTAGGACAGACATGGGAGGAAGTGAGGGAGAACCTCAGTAATCAGTCAAGCCAGGAAGTGTCATGTGTTGGTTAATACTAATAATGGTGATTCTTTTACAATGGAATGCAAGGAGCCTACTGGCCAATAGCCAGGAATTCAAGCACTTTATTAAAGAAATGGTTGTAAAACCAGATGTAGTGTGTATTCAGGAAACTTGGTTGAAACCAATTTTAGACTTTGTGGTATATGGGTATACAATGATAAGGAAAGATAGAAATCTAGGGGGAGGAGGGGGTTGTGCTATGTTAATCAAGCAAGGTATACCATATAGGGTACTGGAAAAAGGAGATGATCAGGAATACATAGTGGTGGAAGTGTGGGAGAGAGGGGAGGGAGTGGTTATAATTAACTACTACAATCCATTTAAAAGGTTGGATTTGGACAGCCTATTAAAGATACAAGGACAAAACAGACATAAAGTAGTGTGGTGTGCAGATTTCAATGCTCATAGCACAATATGGGGGGATCAGATTACAGATCCAAATGGAAAGGTAATTGAAGATTTGATGGAAGAAAGGGATTTGGTGTGTATGAATGATGGTAGCGGCACAAGGATAGATATAACAACAGGAACTGAGTCAGTGTTAGATATTACGTTAGTGTCTAATACCTTAGCTGGCATTAGTAACTGGGGAGTTTGGACTGCTTCAACAGTAGGCAGTGATCACTACCCAGTTTTGTGTTCATTGGGTGAAAGAGTTGAAGTAAGACCAGGTGGCGGAACCCCGAAGTGGTGTTTGAAAAAGCTGATTGGGTTAAGTTCCAGAAATTGAGTGAAGAAGGGTTGACAAAGATTGATATTTCTGGAAATGTAGTTGAATTAAACAGTCAGGTGACTTCAGCAATTATCATGGCAGCAGAAGGATCTATACCTAGGAGTAAAAATAGGATGAATAGAAAATTGGTACCATGGTGGACAGAGGAATGTTGTCAGGCTGTAAAAAAACAGAAATAGAGCATTCAGGCTAGTTAAAAGAACCCATAATATGCAGCATTTGGTTCAATATAAGAAAGCACAGGCAGTGGTGAGAAGAGCTATACGTCAAGCTAAAAGGGCAAGTTGGAGGAGTTTTTGCAACAAGGTAGGAAGAACAACACCTGTGGGAGAGATATGGGGAATGATTAAGAGGATGGGAGGAGATAGAAGGGAATGGGAATATCCAGTAATGATATCTGAGGAGGAAACTGCAGTCTCCAGTATGGATAAGGCTGAGGTCATGGCCAAGTCATTTGTACTGATACACAGTTCAGAAAATTTGTCAGAAGAAGGGAGAAGAAGAAGGGAAAGAATAATGAGCCAACACCCAGGTGTGTTAAGCAGGAGGGAAGGAACAGATGATATAATTGATGATCCATTTACATTAGCAGAAATGGTGAGAGCAATAAAGAGATCAAGAACAACCTCCCCAGGGAAAGATCTGATATGCTCTGTGATGCTAAAAAAATCTAGGAGAAGGAGCGCTCTTGAAGTTGCTGCATTTTTATAACAGAGTGTGGGAGGAGGGAAGATTACCAAGTGCATGGAAAGAAGCAGTAGTAATTCCGATAAGGAAGCCTGGCAAGGATCTGTCAAAACCCACTAGCTACAGACCAATTGCATTAACATCAAGTATATGTAAGATAATGGAAAGGATGATAACAGAAAGGTTATCATATGAGCTTGAGAAAAGGGGAATGCTGGCAAGTTATCAGAGTGGTTTTAGAAAGGGAAGGAATTCCATGGACTCAGTGATTATGTTAGAGACTGAAATAAGGAAGGCCCAGGCAAATAAAGAGTCAGTAGTGGCAGTGTTCTTTGACATTGAAAAAGCCTATGATATGATGTGGAAGGAAGGCTTATTAATTAAACTGCACAAGATGGGGGTTGGTGGGAGAGTTTTTAATTGGATTAAAGATTTTTTGTTTGGTAGAAAAATTCAAGTTCGGATTGGATCAGAATTATCAAAACAGTACATAGTGGAAAATGGCACACCTCAAGGTAGTGTGATTAGCCCGTTACTTTTCATCATTATGATCAATGATGTCTTCACAAAGGTACCAGTGGATATAGGTAGGTCACTGTTTGCGGATGGTGGGGCCTTGTGGAAAAGAGGCAGGAACATGGACCATATAATCAGGAAACTACAAGAAGCAATTGATGAAGTGGTGGAGTGGGGTTATGATTGGGGATGTAGATTTTCAGTAGATAAAACTCAAACTGTATTTTTTACCAGGAAAAGGGTTGAGGTAGGGAAGAAGTTAAGGATGTATGGGGTTGAATTAGAAAGGGTTGCATCATTTAAATTTCTGGGAGTTATATTTGATTCACGATTAACATGGGCAGACCATATCAGGAAAGTTGAGGAGAAATATAAAAAAGTAATAAATGTGATGAGATGTTTGACTGGTAGGGAATGGGGAGCAAGTTGTTCAGCTTTGAAGAGAATGTATGTGGCTTTAGTAAGATCTGTATTAAATTATGGAAGTATATAAGGAAACTAGATGTGATTCAGGCTCAGGCCTTGAGAGTGTGCAGTGGGGCTTTTAAATCGTCACCAGTGTCAGCACTATAGGTAGAAATGGGAATAATGCCTTTGGAACTAAGAAGGATGCAACTGATGGCAAACTACTGGGCTAACTTGCAGGGGCACAATGATTCTCACCCTACTAAAGGAGTGTTGCAGGAGTGCTGGGAAAATGGGAGGTTTCAGAGGGATACCTTTAGTCGGGCAGGGAATGATATCGCGAAAGAATGTGGAGTGTTTGATCTGAGGATAAGTCCTTCAGTAGTTTATCCGGTTGTAGCTCCATGGAAGCTTGTATGGCCTGACATAGACTGGCATTTGTTAGAGGTAAAAAGGAAAGAAAGATATAAAACAGATTTGGTAAATGCATTTAACTGTCATGTGATGGAAAAGTATAGTGATTATACTCACATTTATACGGATGGTGCGAAGGAACCTGAAACAGGAGTGACAGGGTTTGGGGTGGTAATACCAGCAAAAGAAATTGGAATCAGCAGAAGAACATCTAATAAGTTAGGGGTGTTTACAGTGGAGGTGCTGGCAGTGTTGGTTGCATTGCAATGGGTGCAGAAAGCCAGACAAGCCAAAGCATTGATATGTTCAGATTCATCCTCAGTTCTAGCAAGTTTAAGGTCTTTTCACACAAACAGTCAGCAAGATGTACTTTATGAAGTCCTTCAGTTAGTTACAAGAATTGCAAATCAGGGAGGTCAGGTAAAATTTCTATGGGTTCCAGCACATGTAGGGGTGAAGGGGAATGAGAGGGTGGATGAGTTAGCAAAGAGGGCGTTAAAGAAAGAAAATGTGGAAATGCACATTAGTATCAGTAAAGCAGAGGTTAAGTGTGTAATCTGGGAAAAAGTCAACCCAATGTGGCAAGAAGGATGGGACAGGGAGGGGAAAGGGAGGCATTTATATCAAATACAAAAGAGTGTTGCAGTTACTAGGGTAGGTAATGGAAACAGAAGAGAGGAAATTGTGTGGACTAGGTTAAGGCTGGGGCATTGTGCATTAAACAAAACATTGAAAATGATAGGGAAACACCAGACAGGATTGTGTGAGGAATGTCAGGAAGAGGAGTCAGTAGAACATGTAGTTCTGAGTTGCAGGAAGTATGGGATACAGAGAGAGATGATGAGAAATAAATTAAGGGAGTTGGGGATGCAGGAATTCACATTAAAAGGGTTGCTGGGCATGGGTGAGAGAGCACAAGTCCGGGTATTTTTAGCGTTTTTAAGGGGTACAGGGGTTTTTTATATATGACGAATAAACAGGAATAGGATACAAGGATGGTCAAGGATGGGAGGGTGAAGTGTAGGTTTGTGTATGTATGTGTGTGTGTATATATATATATATATATATATATATATATATATATATATATATATATATATATATATATACATACATACACACACACGTGTGTGTGTGTGTTTGTGTGCGCGATTGGGTGAAGGGATTTAGAATGTATGTCTAGTGCACATTCCGGAGCAGAGGGTGGTGGTAATGCACCATTAAGTTGGATGCCAACCGCCGTAAAACAAGATACAGACAGACAGAAGCATTCCCGCGCATGTCCACCGAAGAGCTTTAAAAAGCAGGAAGTTTTTCAATGAAAGTTTGATTGAAGTACTGTGCAGATGCAACAGAAGTGTTCCCACTCAGGTCTGGTGAAGAGCTTTAAAAACCCAGTTTCTATAAAAGAGAGGTACTCCCTAGCTGTGCAGCCGTCATGGGAGTGGTCTTCATTGGAGTAGTCTTGAGTCAGAGTAGTAAGGCTTTGGCTCAACAGGGCTTCAGCGAGAACAAGCAGAGGCAAGGTAAGTAGGTGAGTTCATTCCTTATTTCTTACCACTTTTTTTTTATTTAGCTCTTCAGAGAATAGGGGGTATGTCTGCAGAGACAGTGTTCTGTTCTGGGTGTCAGAAGTTGGATTTCCAGGAGACTTCCAGCCTCCCCAATGGTCACATCTGCATCAGATGCAGCTCTTTAGAGACCATGTTAGGGAACTGGAGCTGCAGCTCGATGACCTTTGGCTTGTTAGGGAAAATAAAACAGTGATAGACAGCCCAAGTCTACAAGAGGGTGAGTATCAGGAGAGGAAAAGGAGAATCTCAGATAGTGGAGAGCACCTCTGTGGCCATTCCCCCTCAACAATAAATACTCAATTTTGGGTACTGTTGGGGGGGAGGGGGGACCTACCTGGGAGAAGCAACAGTGGTCATGCCTCTTGCCTTGAATCTGGCCCTGTGGCTCAGAAGGGTAGGGACTGAATAGGATGGCAACAGTAATAGGGATTTCTATAGTCAAGGGACAGATAGGCGGTTCTGTGGACACAAAAAGGAAACACAGATGGCAGTTTGCCTCCCAGGTGCCAGGATCAGCAATGTTGCTGAACACGTCCACAATATCCTGAAAGGGGAGGGTGAGCAGCCAGAAGTCATGGTACAAATTGGTTCCAATAATATGGGTGGAAAAAGGGAGGAGGTTCTGAAAACAGAATACAGGGAATTAGGAAGGAAGCTGAGAAGCAGGACCTCAAGGGTAGTCATCTCGGGATTGCTGCCTATGTCACATGACAGTGCGGACAGGAATAGAATGAGATGGCAGATAAATGTGTCGCTGAAGAATTGGAGCAGGGTTTCAGATTTCTGGTTCATTGGGACCTCTTCAGGGGCAGGTGTGATCTGTACAAAAGGAATAGGTTGCACTTGAATCTGAGGGGGACCAATATTTTGGCGGGCAGGTTTAGTAGAGCTGTTGGGAGTGGTTTAAATATGGCAGAGGGATAGGAACCAGAATGATAGAACTGAGGATGGACCAGCAGATTTACAAGTAGATGATGCGTGTAAGATGACTGTAAGGAAGGACAAACTAATGATTGAGTACAAATGCAGACAGAGTAAAGCATTAAATTGTACCGCAGAGGTAAAATTCAAAAGGACGAAGAATGCAGGACTGAAGGTTCTGTAGTTAAATGTGCGTAGAATTCGGAATAAGGTGGACAAACTAATGGCGCAATTAGAGATTGGTCTGTATGATGTTGTGGGCATCGCTGAGTCTTGGCTGAAAGAAGGCCAGAGTTGGGATGCTGAGTTTGCAAAGGGAGCTGGAAAAGGCATGTAGTAAGGGTAATGACACAATTGTAATAGGGACTTCAAAATGCAAGGGGATTGGGAAAATCAGGTTAGTGTCAGATCACGAGGGAATTTGTTGATTGCCTACAAGATGGCTTTTTAGAGCAGCTTGTGCTTGAGCCTACTTAGAGAAAGGCCATTTTAGATTGGGTGTTGTGTAATAACCCAGATCTTATTAGGGAGCTTAATGTAAAGGAACCCTGAGGAGACAGTGATCATAATATGATTGAATTTGCACTGCAATTTGAGAGGGAGAAGCATCAGTCACATGTATCGGCATCACAATGGAATAAAGAGAATTAGAGGCATGAGAGAGGAGCTTGTCCAGGTGGATTGAGGGGGACACTAGCAGGGGTAACGGCAGAGCAGATATGGTTGAAGTTTCTGGGTATAGTTCAGAAGGCACAGGATACATATGTCCCACAGATGAAGTAGTTCTCAAATGGCAGGGGGTAAGCAACCATGGCTGACAAAGAAAGTTAAGGACTGCATAAAGCCAAGGAAAAGGCATATAAGATAGCAAAAGGGAGTGGGAAGTTGGATAATTGGGAAGTTTTAAAATCCAACAAAAGGCAACTAAAAAAGCTATAAGAAGAGAAAAGATGAAACATGAGGGTAAACTAGCCAATAATATAAACATAGTTTTTCCTCATCTCGGTCCTAAAAGGCTTCCCCTTTATCCTCAAACTGTGACCCCTCATTCTGGACTTCCCCAACATCGGAAACAATCTTCCTGCATCCAGCCTGTCTAATCCCTTTAGAATTTTATACGTTTCAATCAGATCTGTTAGAGTGGATTCTTTTTGGGTAGATGATTTGTTAACACTTAAATGACTTTGGCCATCAGACTTCTATTTTAACTGTTTGACAAAGGACTGTGGATTGAGTCCACCACAATGGGCTTCCTAAAAGGTGTAAATACCAGATGCTTCTGGAGCCTGATGCTGTAGTTTTGAAGGCAGTATCACCTATACATTATAAATATTAATTGTATGAATTGTCTTCTATGTTAGCACGGGAAATGCCAAATAAATGTATTGTAGACTTGCATTCCTAAAGGCTGTAGATACCAACCCATCATGTTGGCGTCAGGAGGAAAGGATGGTGTGAGATTTTGTATGTAGCTTCAATAGGAAGCATTGTCTATGCATTGTCTGCAACTTTTTAAGTAGCGATTGCCTTTGTGTTTAGCATATAAATATCGAGCCCACATTTTAGCTAGCAGACCTTTCTACAGAAAACGTCTCCGTCCGTAAGATGCCTGCTGTACCTTGCTGTGTCGAATAAAGAATCTGCTTTGTATCTACCAGTGACTGTCTCTCCGGTAATTTCATCCACACTACAACAAGATTCCCCCTCAATCTTCTAAATTCCAGAGAGTGTAAGCCTAGTCGATCCAGTCTTTCATCATATGAAAGTCCTGCCGTCCCAGGAATCAATCTGGTGAACCTTTTTTGTACCCCCTCTATGGGAAGAATGTCTTTCCTCAGATTAGGGGACCAAAACTGCACACAATACTCGAGGTGTGGTCACACCAAGGCCTTGTACAACTGCAGTAGTACCTCCCTGCTCCTGTACTCGAATCCTCTTGCTATGAATACCAGCATACCATTTGCCTTTCTCACTGCCTGCTGTACCTGCATGCCCACTTTCAATGACTGGTGTATAATGACACCCAGGTCTCGTTGCACCTCCCCTTTTCCTAATCGGCCACCATTCAGATAATAATCTGTTTTCCTGTTCTTGCCACCAAAATGGATAACCTCACATTTATCCACATTAAATTGCATCTGCCATGAATTTGTCCACTCACCTAACCTATCCAAGTCACCCTGCATCCTCTTAGCATCCTCCTCACAGCTAACACTGCTGCCCAGCTTCATGTCATCCACAAACTTGGAGATGCTGCATTTAATTCCTTCGTCTAAGTCATTAATATATATTGTAAACAACTGGGGTCCCAGCACTGAGCCTTGCGGTACCCCACTAGTCACTGCCTGCCATTCTGAAAAGGTCCCGTTTATTCCCACTCTTTGCTTCCTGTCTGCCAACCAATTCTCTATCCACATCAATACCATACCCCCAATATCGTGTGCTTTAAGTTTCCACACTAATCTCCTGTGTGGGACCTTGTCAAAAGCCTTTTGAAAATCCAGATATACCACATCCACTGGTTCTCCCCTATCCACTCTACTAGTTACATCCTCAAAAAATTCTATGAGATTCGTCAGACATGATTTTCCATTCACAAATCCATGCTGAGTTTGTCCGATGATTTCACTGCTTTCCAAATGTGCTGTTATCACATCTTTGATAACTGACTCTAGCATTTTCCCCACCACCGATGTCAGGTTTACCGGTCTATAATTCCCCCGTTTCTCTCTCCCTCCCTTTTTAAAAAAGCGGGGTTACATTAGCCACCCTCCAATCCTCAGGACCTAATCCAGAATCTAAAGAGTTTTGAAAAATTATCACTGATGCATCCACTATTTCTTGGGCTACTTAAGCACTCTGGGATGCAGACCATCTGGGCCTGGGGATTTATCTGCCTTCAATCCCTTCAATTTACCTAACATCACTTCCCTACTAACATGTATTTCCCTCAGTTCCTCTATCTCACTAGATCCTCGATCCCCTACCATTTCTGGAAGATTATTTATGTCCTCCTTAGTGAAGACAGAACCAAAGTAGTTATTCAATTGGTCTGCCATGTCCTTGTTCCCCATGATCAATTCACCTGTTTCTCACTGTAAGGGACCTACATTTGTCTTAACCAACCTTTTTCTTTTCACGTATCTATAAAAGCTTTTACAGTCAGTTTCTATGTTCCCTGCCAGCTTTCTCTCATAATCTTTTTTCCCTTTCCTAATTAAGCCCTTTGCCCTCCTCTTCTGGACTCTGAATTTCTCCCAGTCCTCAGCTGTGCCGCTTTTGCTGGCTGATTTGTATGTTTCTTCTTTGGAATTGATACTATCCCTAATTTCCCTTGTCAGCCACGGGTGCACTACCTTCCCTGGTTTATTCTTTTGCCAAACTGGGATGAACAATTGTTGTAATTCATCCATGCGATCTTTAAATGCTTGCCACTGCATATCCACCGTCAACCCTTTAAGTATCATTTTCCAGTCTATCTTAGCTAATTCACATCTCATACCTTCAAAGTTACCCTTCTTTAAGTTCAGAACCTTTGTTTCTGAATTAACTATATCACTCTCCATCTTAATGAAGAATTCCACCATATTATGGTCACTCTTATCCAACGGGCCTCGCACAACAAGATTGCTGACTAACCCTTCCTCATTGCTCAATACCCAGTCCAGAATGGCCTGCTCCCTAGTTGGTTCCTCGACACGTTGCTTCAGAAAACTATCCCGCATACATTCCAAGAAATCCTCTTCCTCAGCACCCTTACCAATTTGGTTCACCCAATCTATATGTAGATTGAAGTCACCCATTATAACTGCTGTTCCTTATTAGCATTTCTAATTTCCTGTTTAATGCCATCCCCAACCTCACTACTACTGTTAGGTAGCCTGTACACAACTCCCACCAGCGTTTTCTGCCCCTTAGTGTTATGCAGTTCTACCCATATTGATTCCACAGCCTCCCGGCTAATGTCCTTCCTTTCTATTGCGTTAATCTCCTCTCTAACCAGCAATGCCACTCCACCTCCTTTTCTTTCACGTCTATCCCTCCTGAATATTGAATATCCCTGAATGTTGAGCTCCCATCCCTGGAGCCATGTCTCTGTGATCCCAACTATATCATATTCATTAATAACTATCTGCACATTCAATTCATCCACCTTGTTACGAATGCTCCTTGGATTGACACACAAAGCCTTCAGGCTTGCTTTTACAACACTCTTAGCCCTTATATAATCATCTTGAAAAGTGGCCCTTTTTGATTTTTGCCAGCCTGCCACTTTTCACCTTACTACTTTTTGCTTCTACCCTCATTTTACACTCCTCTGTCTCTCTGCACTTGTTCCCATCCCCCTGCCACATTAACTTAAATCCTCCTGAAGAACAGTAGGATACCAAAAGATTTTTCAGTTATATAAAGAGTAAAAGGCAGATGAGAGTTGACCATGTCATTTACTTGGATTTTCAGAAGGCACTTAATAAGGTGCCACACAAGGCTGCTTAACAAAATAAAATCCTATGGCATAACAGAAAAGATGCTGGCATGGATAGCGGAATGGCTGACGGGCAGGAGGGAGCGAGTGGGAATAAAGTGGACCTTTTCTGGATGGCTGTCAGTGACTAGTGGTGTTCCTCGGGTCAGTACTGGGACCGTTACTCTTCATATTGTTTGTCAGTGATTTGGATAAAAAGCCAAAATGGAATTTCTGGCTTTGTGGCAAAGTTTGCAGATGATACTAAGTTAGGTGGAGGGGTAGGTAATGCTGAGGAAGCAATTTGATTGCAGCAGGACTTAGACAAATTGGAAGAATGGGCAAAAAAAAAGTGGCAGATGGAATACAGTGTTGGGAAATATATGACAATGCACCTTGGTAAAGAAAACAATAGTGCGGACTATTATCTAAATGGGGAGAAGGTTCAAACACCAGAAGTGCAGAGGGATGTAGGAGTCCTCATGCAAGGCTCCCAGAGGGTTAATTTACAGGTTGAGTCTGTGGTGAAGAAGGCAAATGCAATGTTGCCATTTTTTCAACGAGAATAGAATGTAAAAGCAAGGAGGTAATGCTTAGCAGCACACATAAAAGTTGCTGGTGAACGCAGCAGGCCAGGCAGCATCTCTAGGAAGTGGTACAGTCGACGTTTCGGGCCGAGACCCTTCGTCAGGACTAACTGAAAGAAGAGCTGGTAAGAGATTTGAAAGTGGGAGGGGGAGATCCGAAATGACAGGGGAAGACAGGAAGGGGAGGGATGGAGCCAAGAGCTGGACAGTCAATTGGCAAAAGGGATATGAGAGGATCATGGGACAGGAGGCCTAGGTAGAAAGAAAAGGGGGAGAGGGGAAGCCCAGAGGATGGACAAGGGGTATAGTGAGAGGGACAGAGGGAGAAAAAGTAGAGAGAGTAAAAGAAAGTGTGTATATAAATAAATAAATAAATAACGGATGGGGTACGAGGGGGAGGTGGGGCATTAGCAGAAGTTTGAGAAGTCAATGTTCATGCCAACAGGTTGGAGGCTACCCAGACGGAATATAAGCTGTTGTTCCTCCAACCTGAGTGTGGCTTCATCTTTACAGTAGAGGAGGCCGTGGATAGACATATCAGAATGGGAATGGGACGTGGAATTAAAATGTGTGGCCACTGGGAGCTCCTGCTTTCTCGGCGGACACAGCGTAAGTGTTCAGCGAAACGATCTCCCAGTCTGCGCTGGGTCTCGCCAATATATAGAAGGCCGCATCAGGAGCACAGGACGCAGTATATCAACCCAGCCGACTCACAGGTGAAGTGTTGCGTCACCTGGAAGGACTGTCTGGGGCCCTGAATGGTGGTAAGGGAGGAAGTGTAAGGGCATGTGTAGCACTTGTTCCGCTTACAAGGATAAGTGACAGGAGGGATGGGGGGGACGGGGGGGGGGAAGAATGGACAAGGGAGTCGCGTAGGGAGTGATCCCTGCGGAAAGCAGAGGTGGGGGGAGGGAAAGATGTGCTTAGTGGTGGGATCCTGTTGGAGGTGGCGGAAGTTAAGGAGAATTATAAGTTGGACCCGGAGGCTGGTGGGGTGGTAGGTGAGGCCTTCCCCCGTACCCCATCCGTTATTTATTTATTTATCTCTTTTTCTCTCTTTCTCCCTCGGTCCCTCTCACTATACCCCTTGCCCATCCTCTGGGCTTCCCCCCTCCCCCTTTTCTTTCTCCCTTGGCCTCCTGTCCCATGATCCTCTCACATCCCTTTTGCCAATCAACTGTCCAGCTCTTGGCTCCATCCCTCCCCCTCCTGTCTTCTCCTGTTATTTCGGATCTCCCCTCCCCCTCCCACTTTCAAATCTCTTACTAGCTCTTCTTTCAGTTAGTCCTGACGAAGGGTCTCAGCCCGAAACGTCAACTGTACCTCTTCCTAGAGATGCTGCCTGGCCTGATGCGTTCACCAGCAACTTTTATGTGTGTTGCTTGAAATTCCAGCATCTACAGATTGCTTCGTGTTTGAGATTTATAAGATACTAGTCAGGCCGCATTTGGAGTATTGTCAACAGTTTTGGCCTCATATCTCAGGAAGGATGTGTTGTCTTTGGGCCTGTACTCACAGGAATGTGGAAGAATGCATGGGGATCTCATTGAAACCTACTGAATTTTGAAAGGACTAGGTACGGTGGATGTGGAGAGGATGTTTCCTATGGTGGGGGTATCCAGAACTAGAGGGCACAGTGTCAAAACTGAGGGGCGACATTTTAGAATGGAACTAAGGAGGAATTTTTTTTAAGCAAGAGGGTAGTAAATTTGTGCAATGGTCTGCCACAGACCGTGGTGGAGGCCAAGTCCATGGGTATATTTAAAGTGAATGTTGGTCGTTTCCTGATCAGTCAGGATATCAATGGATTTGGCAAGAAGGCAGGTGTATGAGGTTGAGTGGGATCTGGGATCAGCCATGATGGAATGGTGGAGCAGACTTGATGGGCTGAATGGCCTAATTCTGCACTATGTCTTATGGTCAAGAAGTTCAGTTGTTGGTCAGCTCAAACATCAGAATAGGGAAGCAATGTGATCTAAGTGACTTTGACCTGGAATGATTGTTGGTGCCAGAAATCGTGGTTTGAGTAGCTCAGAAATTGCTGATTGCCTCTAACTTCTCTGATTGTTGATGAGAGAGTTCAGAGGAAAATGACTTGATTAGATAAAGCTGACAACCGACTCAAATAAACTCAAATTACAATGCCTCCCATCCACTACATAATGGACTGGTTGGGCACAGGAGTACATTCAGCCAGAGACTCATTCCACCAAGATGCAACACTGAGCGTCATAGGAAGCCATTCCTGCCTGTGGCCATCAAACTTTACAACCCCTCCCTTGGAGGGTCAGACACCCTGAGCCAATAGGCTGGTCCTGGACTTATTTCCTGGCATAATTTACATATTACCATTTAATTATTTATGGTGCAACTGTAACGAAAACCAATTTCCCTCGGGATCAATAAAGTATGACTATGACCATGACTATATATTGTTAGGAGCTACCTAATAAAGTGGCCACCTTATCTATATACTGTTACATGCTCAAGGAGATCTGTTTTTTTTGTGAGAATGCTGTAATGGTTTTTTGGAGGTCACTTGATGTGATTTTCCCACCGATGTGAGATCACGTGATGACATGTGCCCCCCCCCGCCCCCGTGACTATATAAGGGTCGACTCAGGTGACGCAGTAGGTTTTTGAGTTTGTAGATTTCTAGGTAGAACATGTTGTGCCTCCATTTCTGTTGCGTGTTTGTTTTTGTAACGCAGTTTCATTTTTAAAACAGAAGGTGCGTTCTCTTACAAGATATTGCATTTGGACTGGGAATTTGTGGCTGGAAGTGCCAATTTACTCAATTCCGACAGTTTTGAAGGGAGAGAGAAGAATTCATCGAAGTAAAGGATCGAGAGAAGTCGGCATCGTTTGGCAGTTTAATAAAGGATCAACCTTATTGCGTCTTCGTTGAAGAGAACTTGCATTGAGATAACTCTTGCAATAGCGCAATGAGTTCATGCAAAAAGGCTCTCTCTCTAAAGGAATTTAAGGTCAGTTGATTTAAACTGTTTATGTTCGGCACCAGGAATCCTGTGGACGGAACCAGCAGTAAAGGTGCGTCGGTGAAGAAATCTTTCTCCAGAGAAGTCTCTCCCAATTGAATGTGTAAAATTGTTGGACTTTCGAAGTTATCGCTTTAAGAACTATATCTGACTGTATCGCTTTAAGAACTGTTTTCGCATTTAACGCTTTAAGAACCAGAGCTGAGTGGAGTTGATGAACGGCTGCGTACCTGTTTAACCTCCGGTTAAAGTTTTCCTTTTTCCCCTTATCGTTTATATGTGTTTAATAAATGTTTGGTTGTTTTCATAAAACCTGTCTCGATTAATATTCATTGTTGCCGGTTACGTAACAATACAGAAAGATGCCGGGTAAAGACTAGCAGTATCATTGAAAAGAACAAAGGGGGTGTATATGGTAGAATTGATCCAGCATTTCCCCGTTGTTTGTTTTTCTCTCTTTTGCCATTGTTCATCTCTCTTTACACCTCCTCTGAGAGATCAGCTGATCACCAGGTAATCACTTAGATGGAATCGACAAGGACAGTGTTTACCCTCTCCTATCAGATTCCTTCTTGTTCAGCCCTTTACCCTTTTCACCTTCATCTCACTTCATCTCCCCTCCCCCACCCACCTATCTTCCCCCTCACCTTGTAGTGCTTCAGCTCCCCGCACCTTCTTAATCTGGCTCCTTCCCCCGTCTTTGCCAATATCTCCTGGATTCTCTTAATCCTTTTTCAACATTGACGTCAGAATCAGAATCAGGTTTATTGTTACCGGCATGTGATGTGAAATTTGTTAACTTAGCAAAAGCAGTTCAATGCAATACATAATCTAACAGAGAGAAAAAATAATAATAATAAAATAAAACAATAATAAATAAACAAGTAAATCAAATATATTGAACAGATTTTTTAAAATGTTCAAAAACAGAAATACTGTATATTTAAATAAAAAGTGAGGTAGTGTCCAAGTGTTCCCTTGGACCTTGAAGGAGACTAGTGTTGAGATTGCAGGGGCCCTGGCAGAAATATTTAAAATATCGCTGTCTACAGGTGAGGTGCCGGAGGATTGGAGAGCGGTTCATGTTGTTCCATTGTTTAAAAAAGGATCGAAAAGTAATCCGGGACATTATAGGCCAGTAAGTTTAACGTCGGTGGTAGGTAAGTTATTGGAGGGAGTACTAAGAGACAGAATCTACAAGCATTTGGTTAGACAGGGACTTATTAGGGAGAGTCAACATGGCTTTGTGCGTGGTAGGTCATGTTTGACCAATCTATTGGAGTTTTTCGAGGAGGTTACCAGGAAAGTGGATGAAGGGAAGGCAGTGGATATTGTCTACATGGATTTCAGTAAGTCCTTTGACAAGGTCCCACATGGGAGGTTAGTTAGGAAAATTCAGTTGCTAGGTATACATGGAGAGGTGGTAAATTGGATTAGACATTGGCTCAATGGAAGAAGCCAAAGAGTGGTAGTAGAGAACTGCTTCTCAGAGTGGAGGCCTGTGACTAGTGGTGTGCCACAGGGATCAGTGCTGGGTCCATTGTTATTTGTCATCTATATCAATGATCTGGATGATAATGTGGTAAATTGGATCAGCAAATTTGCTGATGATACAAAGATTGGAGGTGTAGTAGACAGTGAGGAAGGTTTTCAGAGCCTGCAGAGGGACTTGGACCAGCTGGAAAAATGGGCTGAAAAATGGCAGATGGAGTTTAATACAGACAAGTGTGAGGTATTGCACGTTGGAAGGACAAACCAGGGTAGAACATACAGGGTAAATGGTAAGGCACTGAGGAGTGCAGTGGAACAGAGGGATCTGGGAATACAGATACAAAATTTCCTAAAAGTAGCATCACAGGTAGGTAGGGTTGTAAAGAGAGCTTTTGGTACATTGGCCTTTATTAATCAAGGTATTGAGTATAAGAGCTGGAATGTTATGATGAGGTTGTGTAAGGCATTGGTGAGGCCGAATCTGGAGTATTGTGTTCAGTTTTGGTCACCAAATTACAGGAAGGATATAAATAAGGTTGAAAGAGTGCAGAGAAGGTTTACAAGGATGTTGCCGGGACTTGAGAAACTCAGTTACAGAGAAAGGTTGAATAGGTTAGGACTTTATTCCCTGGAGCGTAGAAGAATGAGGGGAGATTTGATAGAGGTATATAAAATTATGATGGGTATAGGTAGAGTGAATGCAAGCAGGCTTTTTCCACTGAGGCAAGGGGAGAAAAAAACCAGAGGACATGGGTTAAGGGTGAGGGGGGAAAAGTTTAAAGGGAACATTAGAGGGGGCTTCTTCACACAGAGTGGTGGGAGTATGGAATGAGCTGCCATAAGAGGTGGTAAATGCAGGTTCTTTTTTAACATTTAAGAATAAATTGGGCAGATACATGAATGGGAGGTGTATGGAGGGATATGGTCCGTGTGCAGGTCAGTGGGACTAGGCAGAAAATGGTTCGGCACAGCCAAGAAGGACCAAAAGGCCTGTTTCTGTGCTGTAGTTTCTATGGTTCTATGGTTAAATGTCCACTTCAAAATCAGATGGCAGAAGGGAAGAAGCTGTTCCTGAATTACTGAGTGTGTGCCTTCAGGCTTCTGTACCTCCTACCTGATGGTAACAGTGAGAAAAGGGCATGTCCTGGGTGCTGGAGATCCTTTATAATGGACGTGATGTCCTGGGTAATTGGTAGGCTAGTGCCCAAGATGGAGCTGACTAGATTTACAACCTTCTGCACCTTCTTTTGGTCCTGTGCAGTAGCCCCTCCATACCAGACAGCCTGTCAGAATGCTCTCCACGGTACAACTACAGAAGTTTTTGAGTGTATTTGTTGACATGCCAAACCTCTTCAAACTCCTAATAAAGTATAGCTGCTGTCTTGCCTTCTTTATAACAACATCGATATGTTGGGACCATGTTAGATCCTCACAGATCTTGACACTCAGGAACTTGAAGCTGCTCACTCTCTCCACTTCTGATCCCTCTATGAGGATTGGTATGTGTTCCTTAATCTTACCCTTCCTGAAGTCCACCAGGTTGTTGCTGCGGCACCACTCCACTAGTTGGCATATCTCACTCCTGTACGCCCTCTTGTATCCACCTAAGATTCTACCAACAACGGTTGTATGGTCAGCAAATTTATAGATGGTATTTATGCTATGCCTAGCCACACAGTGGCTTTGTCATCTCCATCATCCTTCCCTGCCTTCTCCGTGATTGCTTGTTTTCTCACTTTTCCAGAAGTTATCAATCTGTATGGGTACCACAGTCGCATCGCAGTTAGCGCAACGTTATTACATCTTAGTGTGTCAGAATTCAGAGTTCAATCCCAGCTTCTCCATGGAATGCATAGGTTTCTACCAGGTGCTGTGGTTTCCTCCGACATTTCAAAGACATACTGGTTAGTAGGCCATTGGTCTTTGTAAATTAAATCCTGTGATTAAGCCAGGGTTAAATTGGTGGTTTGCCGGCAGCGTAGTTCAAAGGACTTGAAGGACCTATTTTGTGCTGAATCTCTAAATAAATAGAAACAAATAACATAAACTCCCTCATCATAGATGCGGCCTGACCTTCAGAATAATTACATTTCTTTCATTCCAGATTCCCAGCAACTTCAATGCTTTGCATCTTACAATTCCAATGTTCTTAAAATTCTCTCCTGTCTTCATTTATCCCTGGCCAGATGATTCAGAAGCCTTCATCCACCTCTCTCAGCTAGTACCACAAACATTAATGTGTCTGTCAGTCTCTCTTGGTCTTCATTCTTGTCACAGACACTCCACCCTTCTCTTTCTCTGAAGTTAAAAACATTGGAGGTTATGTGGAAAATTAGAGCTCATTGCGTAGGTGGTGATGTGTTGGTGTCAATAAACCACAGGAAACAGAGAGTAGCATAAATGAGTCTTTTCTGGTTGATATGATGTAGAAGGCGATACACTACAAAGATCAGTTCTGGAACCTCAACTTTTTAGTTTCTGCACATGGTTTGTATTGAAGGTGCAAAAAGGCATATTTCCAAAACTTCGTGATGACCTAAAAATAGGTAGTAGGAAAGTAAGTTGTGAAAAGGACATCGAGATTGTCAAGGGAGGTGGATGGATTATCCACATCTGCTTCTGGATAAGGGAATGAAAGTGTTAATATATGAGAAGCGTTTGATGGCTCTGGCCTGTACTTGTAAGAGTTTAGAAGAATGACAGGAGATCTCATAGAAACCTGTTGAATACTAAAGGCACTAGATAGAGTGAGTGTGGAGATGTTTCCTGTAGTGGGGGAGTCTAGGACCAGAAGGCATAGCTTCAGAATATAAGGATGCCCCTTTAGAACCAGAACAGAGATAAGGATGAATTTTAGCCGAAGGGTGAGGAATCTGTTGAATGAATTGCCAAGGACAACTATGGAGGCCAAGTTGTTGGGTATATTTAAAACAGAAATTGCTAGGTTCTTGATTAGTCAGGGTGTCAATGGTTATGGGGAGAAAGCAGAAGAATGGGGCTGAGAGGGATAATAAATCAGCCATTCACACTTGATAGGCCGAATGGCCTAATTTTGCTCTCTGTCTTATGGTCTAGATTAATTGAGTGAGCAAAGATCAAACAAATAGTTAATATGGGACAATGAAAAACTCTCCATTTTGGCTTAAAAATGAAAAAGCATATTAAAAACTTAACTACAGGATCAACTGTAGCAACATACACAATGCTGAAGGATTCAGCAAGTTAGACAGCACACATGCAGGGAAATAGACTTTTCAGGCCAAGACCCTTCATCAGCACAATTATATAAACCAAATAGGGAAAGATTGGAGAGTTATGAGATGCATAGGGATCTGGGTGTCCTAGTGACAATTTATAAAAAGCAAGAATGCAGGTATTGCAAGTGATCTATCAGAATATTACTGTTGATTGTCAGAAGATTTTATACTGCAGTCATGTAGAAGATCGAATAGTACAGCACATGAACAGGCCTTTCAGCCCATGATTTGTGCCAACAATTATGCCAACTAACCCTTTCTGCCTTCACATGAGTCATTTCCTGCATATTCATATGCTTATCCAAAACACTCTAGAATATTACTGCCAGGTCAGTTTTCCCTCCCACCCTTGGCAGTGTGTTTCATTCACTCACTACTCCCTGTATACACAGAAACTTGATCTACACGTCCCCTTTAAACTTACGCCCTCTCACCTTAAAGCTATGCTGTCAGGTATTTGATGTTTTTACCCTGGGATAAAGACTCTGGCTGTCTACCCTTTCTAACCCCTTTGTAAATTGATAAACTTCTATCAGGTCTCCCATCAGCCTCTGATGCTCCTCAGAAAACAATCTGAGTTTATCCAATGTCTCCATATAGCTAATTCCATAATGAGACAGCACGGTAGTGAGAGGTCAGTACATCACTTTACAGTGCCAGCTGTAATTTCAGGGTTCAATGCCCACCACTGTCTGTAAGGAGTTTGTACGTTCTTCCCATGACCACATGGGTTTCTTCTGGTTTCTTCCAAGATTACAAAGTCATATGGTAGGCATGCTGCATTGGCACTGGAAGCATGGTGACAGCACAATCTTCATTGATTCGATTCGATGCAAAATGACACATTTCACCATATTGATGTTTTGATGTCATGTTACAAATAAAGTTAATCTTGATTTTTCCCTCTAATCCAGGCAGAATCATGGTAATCCTCATCCCAACCTTCTGCAAAGCCTCCACATCCATAGCTAGAACACTGATGAGACAATGGCTGGACCACTGTGTGTAGTACTCCTTTTCAAGGAGGAATGTTTAAAGCATTGGAAGTGTTTTGGAGAAGGTTGCCTAATTACTGGAAAGGTAAAGTTGTCTGCTGAGAAAAGATTGGATAGGGTAGACTAGTATATGCTTGTGCTACGTGCAGGTCGTTGGGACTAGGTGAGAGTAAGAGTTCGACACGGACTAGAAGGGCCGAGATGGCCTGTTTCTGTGCTGTAATTCTTATATGGTTATATCCATTGAGGAGTCTCTTAAAAGATCCTATCGTTTCCACCACTGCCACTGGCAGCCCCTTCCACACACTCACCACTCTCTATGTTTTAAAAAAAAAACTTACCCCTGACATCTCCTCTGTACCCACTTCCAAGCACCTTAAAACTATGCCCTCTTGTGCTAGCCATTTCAACCCTGGGAAAAAGTCTCTGACTATCCACACAATCAATGCCTCGGAGTACAGTGGAGTAAAGAGAAACATGAGAGAGGAGCTGGCCAAAGTTGATTGTTAATGGACACTAGCAAGGATGATGACAGAGCAACAGTTGCTGGAGTTTCTGGGAGTAATTCGTAAGGTGCAGGATAGTTATAACCCGAAGAAGAAGTATTCCAAAGGCAGGATGACACAACCATGGCTAACAGGAGAAGTCAAACCCAACATGAAAGCCAAAGAGAGGGCATACAATAGAGCAAAAATAAGTAGGAAGTTAGAGGATTGGGAAGCGTTTAAAAACCAGTAGAAGGCAACTAAAAAGCCATAAGGAGCAAAAATATGAAATGTGAAGGTAAGCTAGATAATAATATCAAAGAAGATACCAAAAGTTTTTTCAGATAAGAGAAAAAGAGAGAGAAGAATAGATATCGGAAAGTGACGCCGGATAGTGATAATGCCACTGGAAAGTGATGCTGGATAGGTAGTAGTGGGGGACATAGAAATGACCTGAATAAGTATTTTACGTCAGTCTTCACTGTGGAAGATACTAGCAGCATGCCTCAAGTTCAATAGTGTCTGCGACAGATGCTATTTATAGGGAGAAGGTACTTGGGAAGCTAAAAGGTCTGAAGTTAGATAAATTATCCGGATTAGGTAATTTTGAGGGTGCTAAAACAGATGGCTGAAGAATTTGTGGAGAATTAGTCATGATCTTTCAAGAATGGTTCCAGAAGGCTGGAAAATAGCAAATGTCACTCCACTCTTCAAGGAGGGAAGGAGGCAGAAGGAAGGAAATTAGCTTGTTAGCCTAACTTTGGTGGTTGGAAGATGTTGGACTCTATTCTTAAGGGTGAGGTTTTCGGGTACTTGGAGGCACTTAATAAACAGGCCAAAGTCAGCATCACACATCAAAGTTGCTGGTGAACGCAGCAGGCCAGGCAGCATCTGTAGGAAGAGGTGCAGTCGACGTTTCAGGCCGAGACCCTTCGTCAGGACTAACTGAAGGAAGGGTGAGTAAGGGATTTGAAAGTTGGAGGGGGAGGGGGAGATCCAAAATGATAGGAGAAGACAGGAGGGGGAGGGATAGAGCCAAGAGCTGGACAGGTGATAGGCAAAAGGGGATACGAGAGGATCATGGGACAGGAGGTCCGGGAAGAAAGACAAGGGGGGGGGGGAGACCCAGAGGATGGGCAAGAGGTATATTCAGAGGGACAGAGGGAGAAAAAGGAGAGTGAGAGAAAGAATGTGTGCATAAAAATAAGTAACAGATGGGGTATGAGGGGGAGGTGGGGCCTTAGTGGAAGTTAGAGAAGTCGATGTTCATGCCATCAGGTTGGAGGCTACCCAGATGGAATATAAGGTGTTGTTCCTCCAACCTGAGTGTGGCTTCATCTTTACAGTAGAGGAGGCCGTGGATAGACATGTCAGAATGGGAATGGGATGTGGAATTAAAATGTGTGGCCACTGGGAGATCCTGCTTTCTCTGGCGGACAGAGCGTAGATGTTCAGCAAAGCGGTCTCCCAGTCTGCGTTGGGTCTCGCCAATATATAAAAGGCCACATCGGGAGCACCAGACGCAGTATATCACCCCAGCCGACTCACAGGTGAAGTGTTGCCTCACCTGGAAGGACTGTTTGGGGCCCTGAATGGTGGTAAGGGAGGAAGTGTAAGGGCATGTGTAGCACTTGTTCCGCTTACACGGATGAGTGCCAGGAAGGGAGATCAGTGGGGTGGGATGGGGGGGGGAACGAATGGACAAGGGAGTTGCGTAGGGAGCGATCCCTGCGGAATGCAGAGGGGGGGGGAGGGAAAGATGTGCTTAGTGGTGGGATCCCGTTGGAGGTGGCGGAAGTTACGGAGAATAATATGTTGGACCCGGAGGCTGGTGGGGTGGTAGGTGAGGACCAGGGGAACCCTATTCCTAGTGGGGTGGCAGGAGGATGGAGTGAGAGCAGATGTATGTGAAATGGGGGAGATGCGTTTAAGAGCAGAGTTGATAGTGGAGGAAGGGAAGCCCCTTTCTTTAAAAAAGGAAGACATCTCCCTCATCCTAGAATGAAAAGCCTCATCCTGAGAGCAGATGTGGCAGAGACGGAGGAATTGCGAGAAGGGGATGGCGTTTTTGCAAGAGACAGGGTGAGAAGAGGAATAGTCCAGATAGCTGTGAGAGTCAGTAGGCTTATAGTAGACATCAGTGGATAAGCTGTCTCCAGAGACAGAGACAGAAAGATCAAGAAAGGGGAGGGAGGTGTCGGAAATGGACCAGGTAAACTTGAGGGCAGGGTGAAAGTTGGAGGCAAAGTTAATAAAGTCAACGAGTTCTGCATGCGTGCAGGAAGCAGCACCAATGCAGTCGTCGATGTAGCGAAGGAAAAGTGGGGGACAGATACCAGAATAGGTACGGAACATAGATTGTTCCACAAACCCAACAAAAAGGCAGGCATAGCTAGGACCCATACGGGTGCCCATAGCTAGACCTTTAGTTTGGAGGAAGTGGGAGGAGCCAAAGGAGAAATTATTAAGAGTAAGGACTAATTCCGCTAGACGGAGCAGAGTGGTGGTAGAGGGGAACTGATTAGGTCTGGAATCCAAAAAGAAGCGTAGAGCTTTGAGACCTTCCTGATGGGGGATGGAAGTATATAAAGACTGGACATCAATGGTGAAAATAAAGCGGTGGGGGCCAGGGAACTTAAAATCATCTAAAAGTTTAAGAGCATGAGAAGTGTAACCTTCCTGATGGGGGATGGCTATACTATAAGCCTACTGACTCTCACACCTATCTGGACTATTCCTCTTCTCACCCTGTCTCTTGCAAAAACGCCATCCCCTTCTCGTAATTCCTCCGTCTCCGCCGCATCTGCTCTCAGGATGAGGCCTTTCATTCTAGGATGAGGGAGATGTCTTCCTTTTTTAAAGAAAGGGGCTTCCCTTCCTCCACTATCAACTCTGCTCTTAAACGCATCTCCCCCATTTCACGTACATCTGCTCTCACTCCATCCTCCCGCCACCCCACTAGGAATAGGGTTCCCCTGGTCCTCACCTACCACCCCACCAGCCTCCGGGTCCAACATATTATTCTCCGTAACTTCCGCCACCTCCAACGGGATCCCACCACTAAGCACATCTTTCCCTCCCCCCCTCTCTCTGCATTCCGCAGGGATCGCTCCCTACGCAACTCCCTTGTCCATTCGTCCCCCCCATCCCTCCTCACTCATCTCCCTCCTGGCACTTATCCGTGTAAGCGGAACAAGTGCTACACATGCCCTTACACTTCCTCCCTTACCACCATTCAGGGCCCCAAACAGTCCTTCCAGGTGAGGCAACACTTCACCTGTGAGTCGGCTGGGGTGATATACTGCGTCCGGTGCTCCCGATGTGGCCTTTTATATATTGGCGAGACCCGACGCAGATTGGGAGACCGCTTTGCTGAACATCTACGCTCTGTCCGCCAAAGAAAGCAGGATCTCCCAGTGGCCACACATTTTAATTCCACATCCCATTCCCATTCTGACATGTCTATCCACGGCCTCCTCTACTGTAAAGATGAAGCCACACTCAGGTTGGAGGAACAACACCTTATATTCCATCTGGGTAGCCTCCAACCTGATGGCATGAACATCGACTTCTCTAACTTCCGCTAAGGCCCCACCTCCCCCTCGTACCCCATCTGTTACTTATTTTTATGCGCACATTCTTTCTCTCACTCTCCTTTTTCTCCCTCTGTCCCTCTGAATATACCTCTTGCCCATCCTCTGGGTCTCTCCCCCCCATTGTCTTTCTTCCCGGAACTCCTGTCCCATGATCCTCTTGTATCCCCTTTTGCCTATCACCTGTCCAGCTCTTGGCTCTATCCCTCCCCCTCCCGTCTTCTCCTATCATTTTGGATCTCCCCCTCCCCCTCCCACTTTCAAATCTCTTACTAACTCTTCCTTCAGTTGGTCCTGACGAAGGGTCTCGGCCTGAAACGTCAACTGCACCTCTTCCTACAGATGCTGCCTGGCCTGCTGCGTTCACCAGCAACTTTGATGTGTGTTGCTTGAATTTCCAGCATCTGCAGAATTCCTGTTGTTTGGTTTCAAAGTCAGCATGTTTTCCATCAGGTAAAATCTTGCCTGACAAGTCTGTTGGAATTCTTTGAGGACATAACAAGCAGGATAGGCAAAGCAGAATTGGTGGATGTTGTGTACTTGGATTTTCAAAAGGCCTTTGACAAGGTGCCACACATGAGGCTGTTAAGCAAGATAACACCCATGGTATTACAGGAAAGACACCAACATGAATAGAGAATTGGTGATTGGCAGGAGACAAGAAGTGTGAATAAAGGGAGCTCTGTCTGATTGGCTGCTGATTACTCGTGGTATTTTGCAAGGATTGGTGTTGGGACCACTTTTTTATGTTGTATGTCAATGATTTGGATGACAGAATTGATAGCTTTTTGGCCAGGTTTGCAGACGATATGAAGATATGTGGATGAACAGGTAGTGTTGATGAAGTAGGGAGACTGCAGAAAGACTTGGACAGATTAGGAATATGGGCAAAGAAGTGGCAGATGGAATTCAGTGTCGGGAAGTTTATGGTCATGCACTTTGGTAGAAGGAATGAAAGTGGAGGCTATTTTCTAAAGGGGGAGAAAATTCAAAAATCAGAGGTGCAAAGGGACTTGGGAGTCCTTGTGCAAGATTCCCTAAAGATTGCC
Organism: Mobula birostris; assembly: GCF_030028105.1. Lineage (NCBI taxonomy): Eukaryota > Metazoa > Chordata > Chondrichthyes > Myliobatiformes > Myliobatidae > Mobula > Mobula birostris. The sequence goes on from NC_092377.1 coordinate 116,171,015, forward strand.
TTGCAGTTTGAGTTGGTGGTCAGGAAGGCAAATGCAATGTTAGCATTTATTTCAAGAGGACTGGAATATAAAAGCAAGGATGTAATGTTGAGGCCTCAGTTGGAGTACTGTGAGCAATTTTGGGCTCCTAATCTAAGAAAGGATGTGCTGATATTGGAGATGATTCAAAGGAGGTTCACAAAAATGATTCTGGGATGAAAAAACTTATCAAATGAGGAGCATTTGATGGCCCTGGGCTTATACTTGCTTGAGTTTAGAAGAATTTGGGGGTATTTCTTTGAAATCTATCTAATGAGGAAAGGCATAGATAGGGTGAATCTGGAGAAGATTCCTATAGTGGAGGAGTCTAGGACCAGAGGGAACAACTTCAGCATAGAGGGAAGTCTATTTAGAATGGAGATGCAGAGAAATGTCTTTAGCCAGAGGTGGTGAATCTGTGGAATTCCTTGACACAGGTGGCTGTGGAGGTCAGGTCATTGAGTGTACTTAAGGCAGAGGTTGATAGATTCCTGATGAGTCAGGGCATGAAAGGTTACGGGGAGAAGGCAGGAGAATGGGGTTGAGAGGGAAATGGATCAGCCATGATCAAATGGCAGAGCGGACTCAGTGAGCTGAATGACCTAATTCTGCTCCAATGTCTTATGGTCTTATAGCTTGAATGCTATTACCTCTTACAAAGTAAAACTGAGTGACATAGGTGACAACAAAGCTCCACTCCCAGTTGAGCTCAATGCCTTCTATGGTCGCTTTGCCATCAAAACATGGAGGAACATTTACAAACTCCCACAGCCCCTGATGACCCTGTCATTTCAGTCTCTGAGGCCGACATGAGAACATCATTCAGGAGGGTGATCCCACGGAAAGCATCCGGCTCAGATATGGTACCTGGTCGAGTACAAAAGACCTGGGCTGATCAACTGGTTGGAATGTTCACCAATATCTTTAACCTCTCGCTTTGGCAGTCTGAGGTACCCACCTGCTTCAAGCAGGCTTCAACTATACTGGTGCCGAAGAAGAGCATAGTAACCTGCCTCAAAGACTATCATCCAGTGGCACTTACATCCACAGTGATGATGTGTTTTGACAAGTTGGTGATAAAGCATATCAACTCCTGTCTGAGAAGCAACTTGGATCCACTCCAATTTGTCACAACAGGTATACAGCAGGTGCCATTTCATTGGCTCTTCACTCAACATCTGGACAGCAAAGGTGCATACATACATTAGGATGCTCTTTATTGACTACAGCTCAGCATTCAATACTATTATTCCCTCATAACTAATCAATAAGTTTCAATACCTTGGCTTCAATACCTCCTTGTCCAATTCAGTCAGTTTGGATTGGCAATATCTCCCCAACCTCCATCAGTAGAGGTGCACTACAAGGCTATGTGCTTAGCCACTTGCTCTACTCACTTACGTCTGTGTGGCTAAGCAGAGTTCCAAAGCCATTTTTAAGTTTGCTGGTAACTCCACTGTCTCTGGCTGTATCAAAAGTGGTAATGAATCAGCATGTAGGAAGGAGATTGAAAATCTGGCTGAGTGGTGCCACAACAGCAACCTCTTACTCAATGTCAGAAAGACCAAGGAGATGATTATTGACTTCAGCACAAGGAAACCTGAAGTCCCCGGTCTATCCTCATCAGAGGGGGAAAAAGTCAGCAACTTTAAATTTCTTGGTGTTACCATTTCAGAGGATCTCTCCTGGCCCAGCATGTAAGTGCAATTATGAAGTAAGCATGGCAGCGCATCTACTTTCTTCAGAGTTTCAGCAGGTTTGGTATGACATCTAAAACTTTGACAAACTTCTATAGATGTGTGGAGGAGAGTATATTGACTAGTTGCATCACTGTCTGGTATGGAAACAGCAATGCCCTTGAATGGAAAATCCTACAAAATGTACTGGATATGGCCCAGTCCATCACAGATAAATCCCTCCCCACCATTGAGCACATCTATAGGGAGTAGTCACAGGAAAGCATCATCCATTATCAACGACCCCTATCACCTCGGCTATGCTCTCTTCTCACTGCCGCCATCAGGAAGGAGGTACAGGAACGTCACATCTCACACTACCAGGTTCAGGAACAGTTATCACCCCTCAACCATCAGGCTCCTGAACCAGTTGGGATAACTTCACTTGCCTCATCACTGAATTGTTCCCATAACCTATGGACTCTCAACAACTCTTACTCTCATGTTCATATTGTTTGTTTGTTTGTTTGTTTATTTATTTATTTATTTATTTATTGTTGTCTTTGGTTGTCTATCTGTCCTGGTAGCTGTAGTCTTTCATTGATTCTATTATGTTTCTTTGATTTATTGAGTAAATGAATCTTAGAGTTGTGTATGGTGACATTTATGTACTTTGATAATAAATTTACTATGAATGTTGAGCTTGGCAAAGAGATGTATTCAGGAAACGATTAGAGTTTGTTGCAGATCTTTCAGTTTATTGGAATATATTCCGTGCATTCGAACATTGATTCACTTTTCACTTGTACTCTCTTGCCTTTTCTTATATTCCCATGTATGTACATTAAAAATGTAGTATCTGCAATGCAGAAAATAGATTCCAATGTTTAGCACAGAAGCAAACAATGATTAAAAATAAGTGGGATAAAAAAAAATTAATTCATAAAGTGACTTGATTGTGTCCTGGAGGTAGAATTGATGAGCTCATTGTGTTTTTGTTTTGAAAAATCATTAACCAACGTATAGTTCAATGCTGAGTGACTCTGCTTTAGTATTATTAAGTTACCAGACCTGCAATCCTCGATGCTCTGATAAGGTTAGCTAAACATTTCAACTTAACACAGTACAGTACAAAACAGGTACAGGCCCTTCAGTCCACAACGCCTGTGCCAATCATTATGCTAAATTAATTCCTCCTGCACAAGGTCCATTTTCCCTTCATCCCCGTTTGGTCATGTGCCTCTTAAATGTTGCTATCCTTTTGGCTTCCATCACTCTTCCCCGGCAGAGCATTCCAGGTACCTACCACTCTCTATGTAAAAAGACTCCTTTAAATTTTCCCCTTCTCATCTCAAGACTGTACCCTCTAGTATTTGACATTTCTTCTTTTTATGAAGTAACTTGGGATCAGGGATCAATTTTATGGGTTTTGGTGTCTAATGGTGTCCAGTGAAACCCAGCCTCATACAGAACTCTGGTGTCAGACATGCAAACAGGATGGTCTACCCAATGTAGCTGATTAACATAAAAAAAATGCTGGAAGAACTCAGCAAGTCAGGCAGCATCTATGGAGGGAAACTCTTCCAGCATTTTGTGTGTGTTGCCCAAGATTTCCAGCATCTCCAGAATCGTATGTTTATGTAGCTGAGTCTACCTTGGACCTCAATTCTAGGGATGTTGATTTGGAAGAAGAAGCTGAAGTGTTCCTTCTCCCTTCTAGACAAGGGTTTTGCAAATACATCGATGGTGTTATCTTTCCAGTGCCGCGAGTTGCCTTTATGTGGGTAGTCTGGGTATTAGAAGCATGCAGGTAGGCAGAGATCACTGTCCCAGTAGACCATAACTTATGTGCCAAGTCAAAGATCTTGATCTTGGGATACATCTTCTCAACTAACCCATGTCTATGATGGTGCATTGAAGGTGGTGATGAATGCATCATTAATGACTTCCTTTGCTGAGAGATATTTCCTGAGTGGTCCATGTTTTCCAAAGTTCGATCATGAACTTTTATTGTCAGAGGGCGTACAATCAAATTATATGCTGGTTGACTTTGTGAAGCTTTAACAAACAAATCAAGTAGCTAAAGCAAATTAGATTAGATTAGATTCAACTTTATTGTCATTGTGCTGAGTACAGATACAAAGCCAATGAAATAATTAGCATCTGACCAGAAATGCAAAGAATAGTGTTATTTACAAAATAACTGCAAATAAAAATTAAGTGCTACAGCACACAAATATAAAAGTACTGAGACAGTACAACATGAGTACAATACTGCTTGGCGCTGTGATGTGAGGTTCAGCAGGGTCACAGCCTCAGGGAAGAAGCTCTTCCTGTGCCTGCTGGTGCGGGAGTGGAGGCTCCTGTAGCGCCTACCGGATGGGAGGAGAGTAAAATGTCCATGGTTAGGGTGAGATGCATCCTTGATAATGCTTTTCGCTCTGCCCTGGCAGCGTTTATGGTGGATGTTCTCAATGGTGGGCAATTGGGTGCTGATAATCCGCTGGGCAGTTTTCACCACATGCTGCAGTGCTTTGCAGTCCGATACGGGACAAATAATCAATAGTCCAAATTATCGCTTAGTTCCAGTTTGTTAATTTAGTAAACATAATGCTTCCTTAAACCATAATCTTCTGACTTCTTGCTTGTATCATGACAGCATCCTGGAAAGAAGTGAAATAGATCCCAACACTCATATAAGTTTCCCAAAGCAGATTACCACAGATCATCCTGGCATCTTCCATACTGACCTTTGCCATTGTGATGAGGACACTGAAATTAACAGCAGTGAAATAATGAAATAAATCCCCATTTATTTCTGTGATTAGTCTGTATGACTGCAAATATCCTAATTCCATTCCATGCAGTGGCATTACACTATCATCAGCCTGGTGAAATTACGTAAGAATATAGGAAATAAAAGCAGGTGGAGGCCATTCAGTTTGTGTCACACCCAGTAATGCCACTGCCTCGTAGTTCCAGAAACCCAGGTTCAGTCCTGCCCTCAGGGTGGAGTTTGCACATTCTCCTGGTGATCACGAGTTTCCTCTGGGTGCTCCAGTTTCCTCCCGCATTCTAAGGACAGGCAGGTTTTGTAGATTAATTGGCTGCTATACATTATCGCTTCAGTGTAGGAAAATAGTAGAGTTTGGTGGGGAATTGATGAGGGATCAGAATCAGAATCAGGTTTATTATCACCAGCATGTGTTGTGAAATTTGTTAACTTAGCAGCAGCAGTTCAATGCAATATATAATAGAGAAGAAAAATAAATAAATAGAAGTATATATATATTGAATAGAACAAAAATCATGCAAAAATAGAAATAATATGTATTTAATTGAGGTAGTGTCCAAGGGTTCAATGTCCATTTAGGAATTAGATGGCAGAGGGGAAGAAGCTGTTCCTGAATCATTGAGTCTGTGCCTTCAGGCTTCTGATGGTAACAGTGAGAAAAGGGCATGACCTGGGATTACTGTAGGAGTAGTGTAAATGGGTGTTTGAAGGTGGGACTGAATGAGTCTGTTTCGGTATTGTATCTGTTTATGACAATGGCAGAACATGGCTGATCTTATATTGACTTCAGCTCCGTCTATCTCAATTTGAGTAACTTAGACTAAAACATAAGAGCAGAATAATCCATTTGGCCCATCAGTCTGCTTGTCATTCAATCATGGCTGATTTATTTACTCTCTTAACCTGTCCTTTCTCCTCTAACTTTACTCTTACTAATCTAAAGTCTTTTTCAATATTTTTATTGATATTATATAAAATGCATGAATACAAAATACAAAATTCATAAGAATACAAGTAAATAATACGAATTACATTACATTTAAATCTCAGTAATATGATCACAGTATCCCACATTCCAAATCAATCATGTAGAAAAAAAGATTGAATTATGAAATGAAATGAAATAAAATAAAATAATTGTATTTTGTTAAAAAAAATCTACCCCCACTACCAAAATGAGCTGGTTAAAAAAAAGAAGAAAAAAGAAAAATACCTTACCATATGGTATTATAATAATGGCTCAGATCCATACTTTAATAACAGTTCAAAGATTGTGAAAATAATTCAGAAAGGGTCCCCATAACATTATAAAATCATGTTTAGAATCAGAAATCGAACAACAAATCTTCTCTAGATCAAGGCACAACAACAAGGCTCCAGTGAGATTAAGGATGGGCAGCAAAGGAATAGTTTTGCCGATATTAGTGTCCAAAGGAACTCCGGTGAATTTGCTAGGCAGAGATGCCCTATTAAAAGTAGAATTAAAATTAGAATGTACCAGAAGTGGGTTGAGTGTGGAAAGAGTAAATGCTCAATTACTAGTGCAGGAAGTCAAGAAAGCTAATGTCTTTTGGATAGGAGACATAGAAGATCAGATCTGGGAAACCTGGAAAAAATGGAAAAAGGGTGTGCAGGCTATATTGCCCCAGGCTGTAGCGCCCAAATCCGAGTTACATTTACAGTGATTTTTGACGAAACTCAGAACAAAGAGCTAGAGGAGAGATGGCACAAGGAGGCAGGCAACCGGCAGCACCTAAGAGGAGAAGCTATAATAATTGGGAGACCAAGGGGGGCCAAGCAGAACTCAGACGGCCTATGGACCACGGAAGGTAGCCTACTGGTAGCTCCCACTCCTTTACTGACTATCCTGATTTCAGGAGCACGTGGGATGGATCATTGTGCAAGGGGGGAAGTAATACGGAAAATAAAAAAGGATGGATTTTGGTTGCATTTACAGGCTTCAGTAGACCATGTAGTGTCACAGTGCGAGGTATGCGTGCAGAATAATGTTCGGGAAGGAATTACAACCCCAATAGGTTATATACCCGTACCTGAAGGGCCATTTAAACACCTAGTGATTGACTATGTAGACATGATAAAAACAGTAAGAGGGAAAAGATACATGTTGGTGGTAATCGACAGATTCAGCAGATGGGTAGAGGCAGCACCCTCGAAAGATCAAGGGGCACGAACAGTGGTGAAATTCCTGACAAACGAAGTGATCCCAAGGTTTGGGATACCGACAGAAATTAGCTCAGACAATGGTTCAGCTTTCATCCAAAAAGTGGTCAAGTTAATACTGCAAGCACTGAGAATAAAGCAGAGATTTGGATGTGTGTATCACCCTCAGTCGCAGGGTATGGTGGAAAGAATTAACGGGACCTTAAAAGCCAAACTAAACAAAATCTGTGCAGATACTAAACTCAACTGGGTCGATGCACTACCGTTAGCATTAATGAGTTACCGCATGCAGACTAATCGGATGATGTGTCTAACACCGCATGAAATGCTAACCGGAAGGCCCATGCCAGTGCCCCAGTGGAGAGGACCATATAACGGCCTAGTTTAGAACAACTGGAATTGGAATTAAAATAATACATGCGGCAATTAATTATGATACATAAGTCTATTTATGCACAGGAAAAACAGAAAGAGCCAGAGATCAATCAAGGGGAAGGACCAGTCAAGCCAGGCGATCAGGTCTACGTGCGAGCGTTTCGAAGAAAGTGGAACGAACCCAGAAGGGAAGGGCCCTTTGCAGTAACCAAAGCATCACCCACCGCAGTTCAAGTGGAAGGACGCTCCACCTGGTATCATCTCAATCACTGCACTAGAGCAATCCCGCAGGTACAGTCAGGTATGCCACCCGAGGTAAGTGGTGAAGAGGAACAATCAGTAGGGGACAGACAAGAGCAACAAGAAGCTGACACTGAACGGCAGGAACTTGACCAAGTAATAAGAGAAATTTTTGGTCCTGAGGACAGGCCCGAAGACCCTAAGGATGGGGTTATGGATGGTAGTGCTCTTTCAGATAATGGGGACAACTTGGGGGCAACCAGTCCCACCCCCAGGGATGATACACTCAGAAACTCTTGTGCAGATTTGGAGACCATTAATTTGGCAGATGTGGCATGGGACTGTTAGGATCCCACAAAACCTGAGAGAAAGGAGTAAGAGGAGCACAATGGTTACCTGCGTACCATGGTACCAGAACATGTGGTACCAATGGGCAAATTATACAGCAGGGATGATGAAGAGACAGATTTGTTATCTATGCTCAAGGGCAAGTCCAGTGCAATACGCAGCCCCCATGCCTTATAACTCCTCCACCTGCACGCAATGGCGAAAGGAGCGGAGGGGGCAGTGTGCGCGGCAGTGTCCAAGTGTAGTCAAGACCTGCAGTATGGGAATTTGTAGCGGGATGGATTCTTGTTATCAGAAATGTATTGATAACACACCAATGTGCCCTTATTGGTGTATGTTATACCAGGCTTCCTCGCAGTTTGATCAAAACAAGCTTGCCTCTAACTGTAATTATAGCAGACCGTGGGCTATAAATAAAAGAAGCCAGACACCCACTTTGGGAAAGCTTAAAATGCAGGAACATTTGAGTTATGAATGTTTCACGTGGATGGGTGACCTCTCGGTTGGGCACTTCAGCGGCAACTGTGTTAAGACTTGGGATGTAACCCCAGGCCGGAGATACCAGACAGGTACCCCTCTGCCCGAGGATGCACTGAACTCCCAGACCATCCCGTTAGCAGATACCTGGTGGCTGTGTGGACAGGAGTGGGGTCTGAGATCCATGCTTCCCCTTAATTGGGCGGTACATGTACACGTGTTATGCTGATTCAAGAAGTTGTAGTATCCCCTGAAATACAGTTTGACACCTCGAGGTAACAGACACTAAAACGGAGGAAGAGAAAATATGAGCCTGACCTGACGATTCGGATCGACAGTATAGGACAGCCGAGGGGTATACCTAATGAGTTTTAGGGCATGAAATGAGATTGCTGCGAGCTGGGAAGCACTTATACCTATAATAGGGGTTAGCAAAAATGTTGAATGGATAAATTATATATATTATAATCAACAGAGATTCATTAACTACACTGATGATGCATTAGAGGCCTTGAGGCAGCAGCTAGATGCAACCAGTAGAGTGGCGTGGCAAAATAGACAGGTACTAGACTGGCTATTGGCAGAAAAAGGAGGAGTTTGTGTAATGTTTGGGGAACAGTGCTGTACTTCTATACCGAATAACACTAGTCCGGAGGGATCGTTTACCAGAGCAATGAATAAACTGAAAAATCTAAGGAAGGAAGTTAAACAAAATGCAGGGTTTGGACACCAGTTCTTTGACTGGTTAAACAGCAAACTAGGAGGATGGGGAGCATGGCTGACCAAGATTGCAGTAACCATTGGTATTGTATTGCTAAGCTGTGCGGTCATTCTGTGCTGTTTTCTTCCATGCCTCAAGTCGCTTGTAGTGCGTGCTGCAATGAAACGGTTTCCGATGCTCCTGAAAATTGTTGGGTCGAGCCCTACGGAGAAGGAGGCACTGATGATGTATTCGTACAGTCTACAAGACACGCAAAACGAACAGGAGAGAGAGATGAAATATGTGAGGATTAGGCTGTGAAGGCTCCTGAGTCTTTTTCCCTGTCTCAGATACGAAGGGATGGGTTTTTGGCTCAGCGGCCTAGGGAGTTAGGGAGAGGACACTTTGAGTCCTAAGCGCAGGAAACTATAGTTTAACCCAAATTTGGGAGTAAATGCGTGGCTTTATTTGAGCTTTTGTGCATAGACTCTCAGTCCTCTCTCTCTCTGTATGAGACCTTGTGGGTCTCAAAGGGTGGATTATATTGGAAAATGTAAACGCATACATTATATTTTCTATGTATTACAGTATTTACTCAACAGTATTTCAGTATTTACTCAAATGCACGCATTGTATTTTCTATATTTACTATGTAACCACTGCTAGCTGAATAGAGGGTATTCACTATGTAGCCATGACTTTTGACCTAATCACTATTAATTCATGAAGAGAACTAGAATGAAACCAAGTAGAAAGATAACGGTGGCGAGTAAGGTGATGAAATAGGTGGCAGCAAGACTAATTAAGAAATAACTGTGGTTAGGGATGAGAGGACACCTGGTCTAAAATGTAAACAAGGACATAATTAAGTTGGGGAGTAAATCAATAGTGGAAAGTTGAGAGCGGATATATTTATGATATGTAATCACAGGCCAACTGGATATGATAATGTAGCTAAGATAGGAAATTGCTATAAAAAATGCTGTATACGAGCCTCAATGGGCAGTCAGCAACTACCTTTCTGATTGTCTCAGCTTTGATTTGCAAATTAAAGTTTAAAACTTCTTGAAGGATTTTCTGCGTCTTCTTGTCGTTTGTGAGAAACGAGAAACCACGACACCTTCATCCCTATACCCTTTGATGCCCTGGCTAATCAAGAACCTATCTATCTCTGCCTTAAATGCACCCAATGACTTGGCCTCCACAGCTGGTCGTGGAAACAAATTCCACCGATTTACCACCCTTTCACATAGCCAAGTGGTTAAGGCGTTCGTCTAGTGATTTGAAGGTCACTAGTTCGAACCTCAGCTGTGGCAGCGCGTTTGTGTCCTTGAGCAAGTCACTTAATCACACATTACTCTAGTCTGTGCCAGGAGTGGCACCCCACACAGACTTCCAATCTGCGCCTTGTAAGGCATGAAAATGCCCGACGCAGGCCTCTCATGGTCTGAGTCGACATTCTCCTCCCCCTCACTAAAGTAATTTCTCTGCACCTCTGTTCTAAATGAACGTCCTTCAGTCCTGAAGTCATGTCCTCTTATCCTGGACTCCCCTACCTATAACTTTGCCATATCTAATCTGTTCAGGCCTTTTAACATTAGGAATGTTTCTATGAGATCCCCCTTCATTCTCCTGAACTCCAGGGAATACAGACGTTCCTCATATTGCAACCCTTTCATTCCTGGAATCATTCTGGTGTTGCTTCTCTCTTATTTCCTGCAAGGATGATTGTTTTGCTTTTTGCTTTTTGCAACACGTTTCATTAGGACAAACATGATCTTAAATTAACATAGCGCATACGTAAGATTGACTACAGAACTCCGTCTTGCCGTTTCCACTCTAATATCTCACCCTGACCAGCATCGACGCTGCCCGCTCCATTCGCCAAGCCGTCGCCCGCTGGGTGGCGCTTTCGACTAGCCTGAGAGCAGGGCTTCCCCTCCTCCTAAGACGTCGCCGCCTGCGGTGGGAGGCTGGAGACAACTGCGCTGAGTTAGGGAATTTTTTTCTCTCTCCCTCCACCCCCACCTCCGCGGCATGTGAACGCGCATGCGCGTGGCCACCCGCCTGACCCATCCGTCTGGAGCTGTGCAGCGGCGGTGAACGTGTGTGGATTTCTTTTGGAGGGTGGGGGGAGCGCTTGTAAACAGGGAGGGAGGGGCCGGGTGAGGAGGGGGAGGGGAGGGGAGGGGAGGGGAGGGGAGGGGAAGGGGCGAGACGAGACGAGACGAGACGAGACGAGGCGAGGCGAGGCGAGGAAGAGGAGTCGAGCCGGTACAGAGAGAATGGCTAACGAGCCGGTGATCCTCAACGTCTACGACATGGTGAGTGAAGCAGCGGCCGAAGGTACCCTCCGTCTTCACCACCTTCCCCCATAACTTACTCAAGTAGCTGCGATCTGTTGCTAACACTCCCAACTTTCCACATTACTGCTTGCATTCATTTAAGGCGCAACCGGCTTTAATTTCATTTACTTTCCATCACTCCTAAATTTATTCAATTTAACAAAGAAACAGTGAAATAGGTCTCAAACAGAAACCCCATTCAATTGAGACCAGAATATCTATATCTTGTAAATTTCAAGATATCCGATAAATGGAGAAATTTGTTGTCCACTTTGGATTTGTATATTTTATCTCTGGATTTTTATTTGTATATTTTATCTTAGTTGGAAGTAGAATTTGTTTTTTCCTCAGTCGTGTTTTTGTGGAGAGTGCTTTCTCATTTTGTTAATCGGGACTACTTTGAGTAATATTTACATTTTCAAGGAGTTTGTGTGCTTGTGAGTCTAACAAAAATACGGATGTTGGAAATCTGAAATGAAAACAAAATTCGGGAAGCAGATCAAACAGCATTTGTCGAAAGAGAAACTTGAATTAATGTTGCAGGTTAGACAGCTTTGAGAGATACTGTTTTTATTTTGTTGGTTGAGATGTGGTATAGCATAAAATGGCCTAAGATTTGGTTTAAAGTATTTCTCAAAGTTAAACTGAAAGTTTTTAAACTTTGCCTAAAACTTAATGACAACTTGTTGATTAAAATCTTTCATAAGATTATTTAGACCAAAAGACATAGGAGCAGAATTAGGCCATTTGGCCCGTCATCTGCACCACCTGCCATTCAATCATGGCTGATCCTTTTTCCCCCTCCTCAGCCTCACTCCCTGGCCTTCTCCTTGTAACCGTTGATGCCATGTCCATTCAAGAACCTGTCAAGCTCTGCCTTAAATACATCCAATGACCTGGCCTCCACAGCTGCCCGTGGGAATTAATTCCACAAATTCACCATCCTCTGGCTAAAGGAATTTCTCCACATCGCTGTTTTAAATGGACGTCCCTCTATCCTGAGGCTGTGTCCTCTTGTCCTAGACTCCCCCACCATGGGAAACATTGTTTCCACATCTACTCTGTCTAGGCCTTTCAAATGTTTGAAAGGTTTCAATGAGATACCCCCTCATTCTTCTAAATTCCAGCTGGTACAGACCCAGAGCTATCAAACATTCCTTGTATGATAACCCTTTCATTCCCAGAATCATCCTTGTGAATCTCCTCTGAACCCTCTCCAATGCCAGCACATCTTTTCTTAGATGACAAGCCCAAAACTGTTCACAATACTCAAGGTGAGGTCTCACTAGTGCCTTATAAAGCCTCATCATCACATCCCTGCTCTTGTATTCAAGACCTCTTGAAATGAATGCTAACATTGCATTTGCCTTCCTCACCACCGACTCAACCTGCAAGTTAACTTTTAGAGTGTTCTGCACAAGGACTCCCAAGTCCCTTTGCATCTCAGATTTTTGGATTTTCTTTAGAAAATAGTCAGCACTTTTATTTTTTTCTACCAAAGTGCATCACTATGCATTTTACAATATTGAATTTCATTTGCCACTCTCCTGCCTGTTCTCCTAATCTACGTCCTTCTGCAGCCTACCTGTTTCCTCAACACTATCTGCCCCACCACTGTAAACTTAAAGTATGTCAGACCAAATAACCACAGCACAAAAGATCGTTACTTATCTTTTGGCCCGTTTATTTCTTTGAGCTCAGCCGGCGAGTGAACTTGGTCCCGACATCAGGGGAGAAGCGTTCTCATCCTTCCGGTGGTTCAGCAAGTTCACTGTTCACCTTCGAGAACTGTTATAATTTATAAGATCACCGATACAAAAGAACAATCAGTTTGATAACCATTCCAGCCAAGTCAATGGACTATTGATACAAAAGAACGCAAACACGAGGAAATCTGCAGATGCTGGAAATGCAAGCAACATACACACAATGCTGATGGAATGCAGCAGGCCAGGCAGCATCTATAGGAAGAGGTACAGTCGACGTTTCGGGCCGAGACCCTTCGTCAGGACGAACTGAGAGAAGAGATAGTAAGAGATTTGAAAGTGAGGGGGGAGGGGGAGATCTGAAATGATAGGAGAAGACCGGAGGGGGAGGGATGGAGCTAAGAGCTGGAAAGTTGATTGGCAAAAGGGATACAAGGCTGGAGAAGGGAGAGGATCATGGGACGGGAGGCCTAGGGAGAAAGAAAGGGGGAGGGGAGCACCAGAGGAAGATATTATGAGAGGGACAGAGGGAGAAAAAAGAGAGAGAAAGAAAGGGGGAAAAATAATAATAAATAAGAGATGGAGTAAGAAGGGGAGGAGGGGCATTAACGGAGGTTAGAGAAGTCAATGTTCATGCCATCAGACGGAACATAAGGTGTTGTTCCTCCAACCTGAGTGAGGCTTCATGTTGACAGTAGAGGACACCATGGATGGACATATCAGAGTGGGAATGGGACGTGGAATTAAAATGTGTGGCCACTGAGAGATCCTGCTTTCTGTGGTGTTCAGCGAAACGGTCTCCCAGTCTGTCTTCCTCCTTTCTTAAAGAGTAGAGTTATATTTGCAATGTTCCAGTCCTTGGGTTCCTTGCCAAAGTCCAATGATTTTATAAAGATCATTACCTATGCCTCCACAGTCTCTATTGCTACCTCCTTCAGAACTCAAGGTGCAGTTCATCTGGTCCAGGTGACTTAGGTCCTTCAGCTTTTTTGAGCACCTTCTCCCTTGTAATAGGAACTGCACTCACATCTCTTCCCTCACACCCTTCCACATCTGGCACACTGCTCATGTCTTCCACAGTGAAGATTGATACAAAATGCTCATTTAGTTCATCTGCCATCTCCTTGGCTCCTGTTATTATTTCTTTGACCTCATGTTCCGGCAGTCCTCGATCCATTCTCATCTCTTTTATTTTTTCACATACTTGAAAAAGCTTTTAATACCCACTTTGATATTGTTTGTAAGCTTGCTTTCATATTTAATCTTTTCTCTCCTAATGATTCTTTTAGTTGCTGTCTGTAGGGTTTTAAAGCTTACCAATCTTCTGTCTTCCCACTATTTTTTGCTTTGTTGTATGCCTTCTGTTTTGCTTTTACATTAGCTTTGACTTCCCTTGTCAGCCACTGTTGTTCTGTTTTGCCATTTGAGTATTTCTTTGTTTTTGGAATACATCTATTCTGCAGTGTCCTCATTTTTCCCAGAAACTCATGCTATTGCTGTTCTGCTGTCATCTCCTTCCAACTTACTTTGGCTAACTCCTCTCATACCACTGTAATTTCCTTTACTCCACTGAAATACTGCTCCATCACATTTCAAGTTGAACTTAATCATATTGGATCATTTCCTCCTTGGGGTTCCTTAAGCTCCCTAATCACCATCTTGTAGGCATTCAACAAACTCACTCTCTTGAGATCCATTGCCAACCTAATTTTCCCAATTGACCTGTATGTTGAAATCTTCCATGACTGCTATAACATTGCCCTTTTGACAAGCCTTTTCTATTTCATGTAATCCTGTTGTCAACATCCCAGCTACATTTGGGAGGCCTGCCATTAGGTTGTTTCTTAATTCAACCCACAAGGATTCGACATCTTCCGATCCTATGTCACATCATTCTACTAATTTGATGCCACTCTTTACCAGCAGAGCCACATCACCCCCTCTGCCTTCCTTCCTATAACTCCAATACAACGTGTAACCTTGGACATTCAGCTCCCAACTACAACCATCCTTCTGCCATGGTTCAGTGATGGCCACGTCATACCTGACAATCTGTGAAAGTGCAACAAGATCATCCACCTTATTTCTTATACTCCGAACATTGAGGTATAACACTTTGAGTACTGTATTTGCTGCCCTTTTTGATTCTGCATCTCTAGTGCACTGGTATTCATTCTGCTGGCTGCAATTTTGTCCTATCATCTGCCTGCCCTTCCTGACAGCCTGACTGCATGCTATCTCTACTTTTTTACCATCCGTCCTATCTTGCGTCCCTTCACTGTCGTTCCCACCCACCTGGAAAATTAGTTTAAACTCTCCCCAAATGCTCTAACAAACCTGTTCGCAAGAATATTGGTTTCCCTTGAGTTCAGGTGCAACCCGTCAGAAGAAATCCCAATGATCCAAGAACCTGAAGTCTTGTCCCCCGCACCAGCTTCTCAGCCACACATTAATTTGTTAAATCATCCTTTTTCTACCCTCACTAGCATGTGGCATGGGTAGCAATCCGGAAATTACTACTGAGGAGGCCCTACTTTTCAGTGTCTACCTAGCTCTCTAGGTTCTCTTTTCAGGACCTCTTTGCTTTTCCTTCCTATGTTATTGGTACCAATATGTACCAGGACATCTGGCTGTTCTCCTTCCCTCTCCAAACAGTTTTGGACACGATCCGAGGCATCCCTTACCCTGGCTCCTGGGAGCAACATTGCATTCAGGTGTCCTGTCATGTCCACAGAATCTCCTGTCTGTTCCCTTGACTATTGAGTCCCCTATCACTACTGCTCCCCTCTTCTCCCTCTTTCCCTTCTGCACCACGGATCCATGATCAGTGACAGTAACCTGGTCTCCATGGCATTCCCCTGGGAGGACATCCCCCACAATAGTATCCAAAGAGGAATACTTTGCTGCCACAAGAAAGCTACTCACCTTACCTCAACTCTGAACTGTTTCTACATGAGTATATATATTCATTTTCAAGAGCTCAACAACTCATGTTCTCAGTATTATTTATTTGCTTTTATTTGTACAATTTGTGGTCTTTTGCACATTGGAGTTGTTGGTCAGTCTTTCTGTGTAGTTTTATTAAATTCTATTGTAGTAGAGTAGTGTAGTTCTGATGAAGCGGTTTCCAAAGTGGCAAACTAAATTAATTTAAATTTATATTAGAGAAGCTCATTCATACTATCCAACTTTAACCATGTTTATTAACTTTGACATTTCTGTGGAGTTTAAAAGTCACTTTTTAAAATAACTCAAAATATTATGCATTTATTTAGTTTTGTGAAATTTATAAGTGATTTATTTTGCAACAGTGTCACATAAATAAGGCACTAACTGTAACCGTTATCTCTGTAAAGCTCAAGGAGAAGGATTCATCAAGACCATTGTTGTCTTACCTCCTCCTGAATGCTATACTTAATTTTACTTATTTTGCAACCAAGTTCACCTGTATTTGTGACATTTTTGATGGAGGTTTATCTGCAAATCTTGTTTGTCCCCATTTCACAAGGTTTTATGTTCAAGTAGATATACAAGGAGAAAATAAGTTGGGTTTTATAGCAGCGAGACATCGAGACAGCACAGCACAGCTCCAATGACCTGGGCTCAATCCCCTGCAGAGTTTGCACATTCTTCCTGTGACTATGTGAATTTCTCCTGGGTGCTCTGGTTTCTTTTCACTTCCCAAAAGTATGCAGGTTAGTAGGTTAATTGGCCTTTATAAGTTCCCTCCTAGTTTGTAGCTGAGTGTTAGAATCTGTGAAGTTTGTTGATGGAATGTGGCGAAGTAAGGTGGGTTAAGAGGTTCCGCGTTGCTGAAAATCCAGAACGACACACAGAAAATGCTGGAGGAACTCAGTGGGTCAGGCAGCATCTATGGAAATCAATAAATAGCTGTTGTTTCAGGCTGAGACCCTTCATCGGAACTACACTATTCTACTACAATAGAATTTAATAAAACTACACAAAGACTGACCAACAATTCCAATGTGCAAAAGAAGACAAATGGTACAAATAAAAACAAATAAATAATACTGAGAACAGAGTTGTAAAGTTCTTGAAAATGAGTCTGTAGGTTATGGAGTCAGTTCAGAGTCGAGGTGAGTGGAATTATCTATGTTGCTTTCTTGTGGTAGTGCTTAATGGTGGGGAGGGCTTAGCCTGTAATGGACTAGGTGGTATCTGCCACTTTCTGTAGATTTTTCTGTTCCTGGGTGTCTTCATACCAAGCCGTGATGAGGTTACTCTCCCACTGTAATCTACAGTTTGACAGAGTTTTAGGTGACTGTTCCAAACCTTCACATATTTCTAAGAAAGTAGAGGTGCTTTTTGCGCTTTCTTTGCGATGTTCGTTACAACCCAGTGCATAAATGTCTTGTATCTGGAAGGAAAACATTAGGTTCCTTAACTATCCTTGGTAGTTAAAACAATGTGTATGGGTACTAAAGAGTTTGTGTGATAAAATCACATGTAAATTAAAACTGAATGCATTCCATTAAGGTTAATGCAGAAGTTAGAGCAAGCGAAACTGGAACAGGAGTCATGAAGCTGGCTCTGCCATTTAGCAAGACCATGGTTAATCTGCTCTTGATCTTCACTACCTTTCCCTTCCACCTCCTTATCCTCTACTTGAGTTGTTTAACAGTCTTGTCAGGTTCCGCCTCCACTACTCTTTGGGATAGAAAATTCTAAAGACTTCTCGTCTCGAGTGAAGAAGTTCTCCTTGTCTACTTTGTCAATTCCCCTCAGAATCATATGTTTTAACACATTCATCAGTGAATATTGTATACTTCAATGAGGCTGAACCTACAATTTTTTCCTTCACTGTGACCCCAGATATAACATAACAATATAAGAAATAGGAGCAGGATTGATCCATCTGGCCTGTCGAGCCTGCTCCGCCATTCAATAAAATCATGGCTGATCTGGCCTTGGACTCATCTCTACCTCCCTGCCTTTTCCTCAAAACCCTTAATTCCCTTATTATGCAAAAATTGATTCAACCTTATCTTAAATATATTTACTGAGGTAGCCTCCACTGCTTCATTGGGCAGAGAATTTCATAGATTCACCACTCTCTGAGAAAAGTAGTTCCTCCTCATCTCCGTCCTAAATCTACTCCCCTGAATCTTGAGGCTATGTCCCCTAGTTCTAGTTTTACCTACCCCTGGAAACAATTTTTCTGCTTCTTCTGTTATCTGCCCCTTTCATAATTTTATATGCTTCCATAAGATCTCCTCTCATTCTTCTGAATTCCATCGAGTACAGTCTCAGGCGGGTCAATCTCTCATCATAGCCTAATCCCATCATCTCTGAAATCAACCTGGTGAACCTCCTCTGCACCACCTCCAAAGCCAGTATATCCTTCCTCAAGTAAGGAAACCAGAACTGCACACAGTACTCCAGGTATGGCCTCACCCTGTACAGTTGCAGCATAATCTCCCTGTTCTTCAATTCAATTCCTCGAGCAATGAAGGCCAACATTCCATTTGCCTTCTTGATAGCCTGTTGCACCTGCAAACCAACCTTTTGTGATTCATGCACAAGCACTCCCAAGTCCCTCTGCTCAGCAGCATGGTGCAATTTTTTACCCTTTAAATAATCTGCACTTTCATTTTTCCTTCCAATGTGGATGATCTTGTGTTTACCAACATTGCACTCCATCTGCCAGACCCTTGCCCACTCACTTAACCTATTTATATCTCTCTGCAGACCCTCCATATCTTCTGCACAATTTGCTTATTGACTCAATTTAGTATCATCAGCAAACTTAGCTACACTACACTCAGTCCCCTATTCCCAATTGTTAATGTATTTTGTGAGCAATTGCGGGCCCAGCACTGACCCCTGCAGCACACCGCTCACCACTGATTGCCAACCAGAGTAATACCCATGTATCCCAACTCTGCTTTATATTAGTTAACCAATTCTCCACCATGCTCTATCACTGTCAACTCTATGCATTCTTATCTTATGGACAAGTCTTTTAAGTGACACCCTATCAAATGCCTTCGGGAAAAATAAGTAAATAACGTCCATCTGTTCCCCACTATCCACTGCGCTTGTTATATCCTAAAAGAACTTCAGTAAGTTTGTCAAACATAACTTCCCTTTGCTGAATCCATGCTGTGTCTGCCTGATGGATCCATTTCTTTCCAGATGCCTTGCTATTTTTTCTTTAATGATAGCTTCAAACATTTTCCCAACTACAGATGTTAAACTAACTGGCCTATAGTTACCTGCCTTTTGCCTACATCCTTTTTGGAACAGTTGCGTGACATTTGCCATCTTCCAATCTGCCAGGACCTGCCCAGAGTCCAAAAAATTTTGGTAAATCATCACCAATGCCCCTACTATAACTTCTGCCATTTCTTTGAGTACTCTGTGATGCATTCCATCAGGACCAGGGGACTTATCTGTCTTCAGGCCCACAAGTTTGGTCAGCACTACCTCTTTAGTGATAGCTATTATATCGAGATCCCCACCTCCCATGGCATCCATAACATCTTAGATGTCTCCTTCACCATGAAAATTGACACAAAATAGTCATTCAGAGCCTTGGCCATTTCCTCATTACCCAGTATCAATTCCTCCTTCTCGTCCTCTGAGGGACCTACATTCACATTAGCCATCCTTTTCCACTTTATATAATTATAAAAACTTTTGCTATCCGTTTTTATAATTTGTGCTAGTTTATTTTCATAATCTAGTTTCCCTTTCTTTATTGTTCGCTTCGTGGTACTTTGTTGCTTTTTAAAGTTTTCCCAATCTTCCAGTTTCGCACCACTCTTGGTGACTCTGTATGCACGAGCTTTTAGCTTGATGCTGTCTTTTATTTCCTTAGCTATCCAAGGCTGGTTCTCCCCACCCTTACTGTCCTTGTTTTTAAATGGAATACACTTCTGTTGAGCACCGTGAATAATCTCTTTGAAAGTCTTCCTCTGTTCCTTAACTGTCCAACCATATAGCCTGTGTTCCCACTCTACACTAGCCAAATTCTCCCTCATCCCATTGCAGTCTCTATTGTTTAGGCGTAATACCCTGGTATTCGATCAAACTGTTGTGCCCTTCGTTTGTATGAGAAATTCATTCATACTGTGATCACTCTTTCCAAGAGGATCCCTACTACAAGATCACTAATTTTACCTGTCTCATTGCACAGGACCAGATCTAAGATAGCACGTTCCCTTGTAGGTTCAGTAAGATGCTGTTCAAGAAAGCCATCACAGATGCATTCTATGAAGTCCTCCTCAAGACTGTCTCGACCAGCTTGATTCACCCAATCTATGTGTGAGTTAAAGCCCCCCATAATTACTGCTGTTCCATTCTTGTATGCCTCAGATGTTTATTGCCTGTCCCACTGTACTGTTATTATTTGGTGATTGATAGACAACTCCCATCAGTGAATTTTTCCCTTTACTATTCCTAATCTCTACTCAGATGGATTCAACATTCTGCTCCTTTGATCTTACATCGTCTCTCACTATCGCCCTGATCTCATCTTTAATTAAGAGTGCTACCTCACCTTCTTGCCTATCCTGTATTAGCAGATATCCCATGATATTTAATTCCCAGTCCTCTCTACCTTGGACTGGGAAGGTCAGGGTGAGGCCATACCTGGAGTACTGTGTGCAGTTCTGGCTTCCTTACTTGAAGAAGGATATACTGGCTTTGGAGGTGGTGCAGAGGAGGTTCACCAGGTTGATTTCAGAGATGATGGGATTAGACTATGGTGAGAGATTGACTCGCCTGGGACTGTACCCGATGGAATTCAGAAGAATGAGAGGAGATCTTATGGAAGCATATAAAATTATGAAAGGGACAGATAACATAAGAAGCAGAAACATTGTTTCCAGTGGTAGGTAAAACTAGAACTAGGGGACATAGCCTCAAGATTCAGGGGAGTAGATTTAGGATGGAGATGAGGAGGAACTACTTTTCCCAGAGAGTGGAATGCCAACTTTGCATTTGCCTTCTTTACCATAGATTTGACCTGTAAATTAACCTTCTGAGAGTCTTGCACAATGACTCCCAAGTCCCTCTGCACCTCTGATATTTGAACCTTCTCCCAATTTGGATAAAAGTCTGCACTATTGTTCCTTTTACCAAAACATGTTTCCCAACACTGCTACTTTTTTGGTCATTCTTCCAATTTGTCTAATTTCTGTTGCAATTGCGTTACTTCCTCAGCACTACCTACCCTTCAATCTATTTTCGTATTGGCCACAAACTTTGCCACAAAGCCATTATCCGAATCATTGACAAACAATGTGAAAAGTAGCGGTCCCAAAACTGACCCCTGAGGAACTTGTCACTGGGAGCCAACCTGAAAAGGCCTCCTTTATTCTTTCTTTTCAAATCTTTTTATTATTATGATATTATTCAAAAATAACATGAGTACATTGAAGTAAACAACACTTACAATGTCTCAAGGAAAAAAAACATTTTAAGGATTGAAAAATTTTTGGTGATAATAAAATAACCCTACTAAGCATTTATTTATGAACTATTTATTTAGTAGATGGAGTCAACTTACATTTTCACTTGTCGGTCGTATCCATATAGTTAAAATAATTTTACCAAAATTTTTATATTTATTTCAGAATATCCCTGTTTTTTTGACGAGGAAGTTTTTTGATTGGATTGATTCTATTATTTTATCTTTTATTTGGAATAATAAAAGACCAAGAATTGGTAAATGTCACTTACAAAAGTTGAAAAAGGATGGAGGTCCTGCTAAGAATGTATTACTGGGCTGTTAATGTGCAATACATGTGCTTTTGGTTATATTGGGTTGATAAGAACGATCGGCCAATTTGGGTAGACCTGAATTTGAAAGCTGTGAAACAGTTTTATTTAACCTCGTTATTGGGAGTTGCTTTACCTATACAATTAGCTAAAGTTACTAATTTAAACCTATACCCTGTGATTAAGCATTCTTTACAAATTTGGCTCCAGTTCCGCAATTTTTTTAATCTTAAAAAATTTAAACTTTGTAGTTTAATTTATTGAAATTACTTTTTTAAGCCGCCTTTGAGTGATCCAATTTTTTTTACTCTGGAAAAATAAAGGTATTAATTCTTTTTTGGATTTATTTAAAGAAGATAGATTGATGTCTTTTGAGCAATTAGTTAATAAATATTCTCTTTCATACTCACACTTTTTACAATACCTTCAAGTTAGACAGTTAGGCAGGTATGATATTGTGGCCATCACTGAGCCCTGGCTAAAGGATGCATGTCTCTGGGAGCTGAACGTCCAAGGATACACTGTGTATCGGAAGGATAGGAAGGTAGGCAGAGGGGGAGGCGTGGCTTTATTGGTAAGAAATGATATTAAATCGTTAGAAAGAAGTGATATAGGATCGGAAGGTGCAGAATCTTTATGGGTTGAGCTAAGGAATAGCAGGGGTAAAAAGACCCTGATGGCAGTTATTTATAGGCCTCCAAACAGCTGCAGGGATGTGGACTACAAATTACAACTGGAAATAGAAAAGGCTTGTCAGAAGGGCAGTGTTATGATAATTGTGGGGGATTTTAACATGCGAGTAGATTGGAAAAATCAGGTCGGCACTGGATCTCAAGAGAGAGAATTTGTAGAGTGTCTGCGAGATGGCTTTTTAGAACAGCTTGTTGTTGAGCCCGCTAGGGGATCGGCTGTACTGGATTGGGTATTGTGTAATGAACCGGAGGTGATTGGAAAGATTGAGGTGAAGGAACCCTTAGGAGGCAGTGATCATAACATGATTGAGTTCACTGTGAAATTAGAAAAAGAGAAGTCAAAATCTGATGTGTTGGTGTTTCAGTGGAGTAAAGGAAATTACAGTGGCATGAGAGAGGAACTGGCCAAAGTTGACTGGAAAGAGACACTGGCCGGAAAGACGGCAGAGCAGCAGTGGCTGGAGTTTATGCGAAAAATGAGGAATGTGCAAGACAGGTATATTCCAAAAAAGAAGAAATTTTTGAGTGGAAAAAGAATGCAACCGTGGTTGACAAGAGAAGTCAAAGCCAAAGTTAAAGCAAAGGAGAGGGCATACAAAGAAGCAAAAATTAATGGGAAGACAGAGGATTGGGAAGTTTTTAAAACCTTACAAAAGGAAACCAAGAAGGTCATTAAGAGAGAAAAGATTAACTATGAAAGGAAACTAGCAAATAATATCAAAGAGGATACTAAAAGCTTTTTCAAGTACATAAAGAGTAAAAGACAGGTGAGAGTAGATATAGGACCGATAGAAAATGATACTGGAGAAATTGTAATGGGAGATGAGGAGATAGCAGAGGAACGGAACAAGTATTTTGCATCAGTCTTCACTGAGGAAGACAGCAGGATACCGGACACTCAAGGGTGGCAGGGAAGAGAAGTGTGCGCAGTCACAATTACGACAGAGAAAGTACTCAGGAAGCTGAATAGTCTAAAGGTTGATAAATCTCCTGGACCAGATGGAATGCACCCTCGTGTTCTGAAGGAAGTAGCTGTGGAGATTGCGGAGGCATTAGCGATGATCTTTCAAAAGTCGGTAGATTCTGGCATGGTTCCGGAAGACTGGAAGATTGCAAATGTCACTCCGCTATTTAAGAAGGGAGCAAGGAAGCAAAAAGGAAATTATAGACCTGTTAGCTTGACGTCGGTGGTTGGGAAGTTGTTGGAGTTGATTGTCAAGGATGAGGTTACAGCGTACCTGGAGGCATATGACAAGATAGGCAGAACTCAGCATGGATTCCTTAAAGAAAAATCCTACCTGACAAACCTATTACAATTTTTTGAGGAAATTAGCAGTAGGCTAGACAAGGGAGATGCAGTGGATGTTGTGTATTTGGATTTTCAGAAGGCCTTTGACAAGGTGCCACACTTGAGGCTACTCAACAAGATAAGAGCCCATGGAATTACGGGAAAGTTACATACGTGGATAGGGCGTTGGCTGATTGGCAGGAAACAGAGAGTGGGAATAAAGGGATCCTATTCTGGTTGGCTGCCGGTTACCAGTGGTGTTCCACAGGGATCAGTGTTGGGGCCGCTTCTTTTTACATTGTACATCAACGATCTGGATTATGGAATAGATGGCTTTGTGGCTAAGTTTGCTGACGATACGAAGATAGGTGGAGGGGCCGGTAGTGCTGAGAAAACGGAGAGTCTGCAGAGAGACTTGGATAGATTGGAAGAATGGGCAGAGAAGTGGCAAATGAAGTACAATGTTGGAAAGTGTATGGTTATGCACTTTAGCAGAAAAAATAAACGGGCAGACTATTATTTAAATAGGGAAAGAATTCAAAGTTCTGAGATGCAACAGGACTTGGGAGTCCTCGTACAGGATTCCCTTAAAGTTAACCTCCAGGTTGAGTCAGTAGTGAAGAAGGCGAATGCAATGTTGGCATTCATTTCTCGAGGAATAGAGTATAGGAGCAGGGATGTGATGTTGAGGCTCTATAAGGCGCTGGTGAGACCTCACTTGGAGTACTGTGGGCAGTTTTGGTCTCCTTATTTAAGAAAGGGTGTGCTGACATTGGAGAGGGTACAGAGAAGATTCACGAGAATGATTCCGGGAATGAAAGGGTTAACATATGAGGAACGTTTGTCCGCTCTTGGACTGTATTCCTTGGAGTTTAGAAGAATGAGGGGAGGCCTCATAGAAGCATTACGAATGTTAAAAGGCATGGACAGAGTGGATGTGGCAAAGTTGTTTCCCATGATGGGGGAGTCTAGTACGAGAGGGCATGACTTCAGGATTGAAGGGCACCCTTTCAGAACAGAAATGCGAAGAAATTTTTTTAGTCAGAGGGTGGTGAATCTAAGGAATTTATTGCTACGGGCAGCAGTGGAGGCCAAGTCATTGGGCGTATTTAAGGCAGAGATTGATAGGTATCTGAGAAGCCAGGGCATCAAAGGTTATGGTGACAAGGTGGGGCAGTGGGACTAAATAGGAGAAAATGGATCAGCTCATGATAAAATGACGGAGCAGACTCGATGGGGCGAATGGCCTACTTCTGCTCCTTTGTCTTATGGTCTTATGGTCTTATTTCTTACAAAAATATTTAAGTAATTTTCCTTATATTGGAGGCTGACCTGTTAGATGCTATTATGAGTATGAACCCTTCAACAAAGGGTTCTATTGGAAGAATTTATGATTTATTATTACAATGGGATACGCGTCCTTTATTTAAGATTAAACAAGATTGGGAAAAGGTACTCAATTTAACTTTTATGACGGAGGATTGGATGCGGATTCTGAAGCTGGTTAACTCTTCTTCGATCTGTGCTAGTCATTCACTGATTCAATTTAAAATTGTATATCATTACCATTTGACGAAGGAGAGACTGTCTAAAATATTTTCTAATGTTGGTAGTTATTGTGATAGATGTAAAACTGAGACAGCTACATTGACACATGTTTTGGTCTTGTTCTATATTGGAACAGTTCTGGAAGTCAGTTTTTTCAACAATTTCTAAAGCACTTAAAATTAATTTACAACTTAAATTAACTGTGCTCTTTGGAATAATTCCTCAAAATATCCGTGGTATGTCTGTGTCTGACCAACATGTTATTGCATTTGTTACATTGATAGCTTGGAGGGCAATTTTGTTGAAGTGGAAGGATACATCAGCTCCCACTTTGTCACAATGGTTCTCTCAAGTGATGCTGTGTCTTAGTTTGTAGAAAATTAGAAGTCGAACCTTTGAACCTTTATTTCATTTTGAAAAAAGATGGGGTTTATTTGCTCGTTGTTATCATTTGAGTTAATTGATAGATTTCCTCCACGAGTTAATTGTAAATTTTTGGTATAGATTTTTTTCTTGCTGGCAGTTTGATGTTTATCTTTAGAAGCTTTTTGTATGACGCATGGGTCGTACACCTAATGGGGTTCCCCCCCTTTTTTTTTCCTTTATTCCCACTCGCTGCCTCCTGCCTGTCAGCCATTTCGCTATCTATGCCAGTATCTTTCCTGTAATGCCATAGAATTTAATCTTGTTAAGCAGCCTCATGTGTGGCACCTTATCAAATACCTTCTGAACATCCAAGTAAATGACATCCACTGCCTCTCCTTTGTCCACCCAGCTTGTTACTTCCTTGAAGAAATCTAACAGGCAAGATTTCCCTTTATGGAAACCATGCTGACTTTGACTTATTTTATCATTAGTTTCCAAGTACCTCAAAACTTCATCATTAGTAGTGGACTCCCAATAATTTTCCAGCCACTGAGGTTAGGCCAATTGGCCTATAATTTATTTTCTTTTGCCTTCCTCCCTTCTTAAGGAGTGGAGTGACATTTGCAATTTTCCAATACTGCAGAACCATGCCAGATCAAGTGATTCTTGAAAGATCATGACTAACTCATCTGCTATCTCTTCAGCAACCTCTTTCAGAACTCTGGGATGTAGTCCATCTGGTCCAGGTGACTTATCCACCTTCAGACCTTTCAGTTTGCCTAGCACTTTTTCCTTTGAGATAGCAATGGTACTCTCTCCTGCTCCCTGACACTCAAAGGTCCTCAGGCACACTACTAGTGTTTTTAACAGTGAAGACTGATGCAAAGTACTTATTAAGTTCATCCACCATTTTTTTGTCTCTTCTCTCTCCCCCCCCCCCCCCCATGCTACCTCATCAGCATCATTTTCTAGTGGTCCAATATTGACTCTCACCTCCTTTTTACTCTTTATATAACTGAAAAAAATTGTTAGTATCCTGCTTTATATTATTGGCTAATTTTCCCTCAGATTTCATCCTTTCCCTTCTCCAGTCCTTTGGTATGAACATTGAATTCTCCAACTTCTGGTAATTCCCTCCCCCTCCCTTCCCCTATCCCTATTTCACTCTGCCCTCTCCCCCAGCTGCCTACTACTTCCCTCATGGTTCCGCCTCCTTCTGCCTATTGTGTTTTCCCCTAATCCTTCTTCACCTTCTCTGCCTATCCCCCCCCCCACCCCTTTATCTTTCCCCTTACTTGTTTTTCACCTGGATCCTACCAGCCTTCTCCTTGCCACCCTTCCCCCACCTTCTTTATAGGGCCTCTGCCCCTTCCCTGTTCAGTCCTGACGAAGGGTTCCGGCCCGAAAAGTTGACTGATCATTTACACGGATGCTGCCCGACCTCTGAGTTCCTCCAGTGTGTTGTGAGTGATCCTTTCTCTTCTTACTGCTTTTGTAGTTACCACTTGTTGGATTTTAAAAATTTCCCAGTCATCCTACTTCCCACTCGCTTTTGCTACCTTATTTGCCCTTTCCTTGGCTTTTATGCAGTCCACAACTTCCCTGGTCAGCCATGGTTGCCTACCCCTGCCACTTGAGATCTTCTTCTGTGGGATATATCTATCCGGCACTTGTGAACTAGAAACTTCAGCCACCTCCACTCTGGCTTCATCCATGGCAGCATCCCTTCTGTTCTACCTGGGCAAGCTCCTTTCTCATGCCTTTTTAATTCCCTTTATTCCATTGCGATACTAATATATGTGACTTATGCTCTTCCCTCTCAATTTGCAGTATGAATTCAATCATATAGTGATCACTGCCTCCTAAGGATTCCTTTACCTTAAGCTTCCTAATAAAATCTGGATTATTACACAACACTCAATCTAAGATGGCGCTCAAGCACAAACTGCTCTAAAAAAACCATCTCATAGGCATGCAACAAATTTCCTGTCTTGCAATTCAGCACCATCCTGATTTTCCTAACCCCCTTGCATATTGAAGACCCCCATTACAGTTGTGACATTACTCTTAATACATGCCCTTTCCAGCTCCCATTGCAATCTCAATCCCTCATCTTGGCTGCTATTTAGAGGCCAATAGATGATTCCCATAATGTTTTTTTTAATGGAGTTTCTTATCTCTACCCACAAATATTCAACATTCTCTGACCCTATGTCACCTCTCTAAAGATGTAATTCCATCTCTTACCAACAGAGCCACACTCCCAAGTCAAGTCAAGTCACTTTTTTTTTGTCATTTCAACCATAACTGCTGGTACAGTATACAGTAAAAACGAGACAACGTTTTTCAGGACCATGGTGCTACATGAACAATACAAAAACTACACTGAACTACGTAAAAAACAACACAAAACTACACTAGACTACAGACCTTCCCAGCACTTCGTAAAGTGCTCAGAACAGTGCAGGCATTACAATAAATAATAAACAAGACAATATGCACAGTAGAGGGCAATAGGTTTATAATTATAAATAAATAGAGGTATCAGTCCAGGCTGTGGGTACTCAGGAGTCTGATGACTTTGTGGAAGAAACTGTTACATAGTCTGGTCGTAAGAGTCCGAATACTTCAGTGCCTTTATCCAGATGGCAGGAGGGAGAAGAGTTCGTATGAGGGGTGCATGGGGTCCTTCATAATGCTGTTTGCATTACGAATGCAGCGTGTGGTGTAAATGTCTCCAATGGCGGGAAGAGAGACCCCAATGATCTTCTCAGCTGACCTCACTATCTGCTGCAGGGTCTTGCGATCCAAGATGGTGCAATTTCTGAACCAGGCAGTGATGCAGCTGCTCAGGATGCTCTCAGTACAACCTCTGTAGAATGTGGTGAGGATGGGGGGTGGGAGATAGACTTTCCTCAGCCTTCGCAGAAAGTAGAGACGCTGCTGGGCCACCTATGCCTTCCCACCTATCCTTTTGATATAAAGTATATCTTTTGATGTTAAGCTCCCATCTATGGCCTTCTTTCAGCCACGGCTCAGTGATGCCCACAACCAATTTCTAATTGCGCCATGAGTTCATCCACCTTATTCCAAATTCCACATGCATTCGAATGCAGCACCTTCAGTCCTTCAGTTTTATACTAAAAACATTTCATTAGCTTTGATTATTTGCTGTACCTACATGTTAACATGTGTTAAGATTCCCAGATCCCTTCATTGCACAATGCTTTGCATTTACTCTTTATGAATCACAATTTTGTTTTATTTGTCCTGACGAAGGGTCTCGGCCTGAAACATCGACTGCAGCTCTTCCTAGAGATGCTGCCTGGCCTGCTACGTTCACCAGCAACTTTGATGTGTGTTGCTTGAATTTCCAGCATCTGCAGAATTCCTATTGTTTTTGTTTTATTTATGCAGTTTGGTGGAGTATTTGCTTGACGTGCTTTTGCACATAAGCTTAAAATTACCACTTTATTTCTGATTGCTAATGTCTGTGGTGAATTGAGTTGACTCCGTTTGGGTGACTTTAATATAAATCATTGTTTGATCCTTTAGCTGTAATTAAAGCATGATATAGTGGAGATTTTATAGTATGCAGCGTAAACAATACCTCAAAGTAAATACTGTATTTAAAATTAACCAGTGTTTTTCATTTCATAATAATGTTTGGGTAGTGTTGAATAGTTCTTCTATTCTGATCAGGCACCAGCTATATCAAAACTGATTTTTGATATCTCATACATTGCCCCCAGAATTAATAGTTTGGTGGGTGAGAAGGAACTGTGTAAATGTGAGCTAGTAGATCACGGGTTTGACAAACTGACTTAATTGACCTTGTCTGGAATTTCAGTCAGGGCTGAATAGTATTGGACTGATTGAACTAACTAGTTAAACTGGGGCTAAGCTCTTCGCTCTAGTCAAAAAAAGGTCTGCTGTGAAAGGTGTTGTGTAAGGAATTGTCAAAGATCAGATTTCTGTTAAAAAATGGTGCTGTTTATAGTTTAAAGTATATTTATTATCAAAGTACATGTATGTCACCGTATACAGCCCTGAGATTTGTTTTCTTGTGGACACGCGCCGTAAATCCAAGAAACACAATGAAAGACCACATCCCACAGGACGGACAGACAACCAATGTGCAAAAACGGCAAAGGAGAAAACATAATAATAAAAAATGAATAAGCGATAAATATCGAGAACATGAGATAAATATTGGGAAGAAGCTTTGAACAGTGGCCAGTCGGAGAGATTGGAAGCTGGACAAGGCATAGTTCACTCAGGGTTGCTAATTGAGTAGAAAAGGTAGCAACTCACAGCAGTTTTGGAGCTTTGAGCAGCAGTTAATCAGTGTTCAGGATTGATTAGCAAAGTAAGGCAAGGGCAAGTAGAGTGGCCATCGTTGGAGTACAAAGTTAGAGTGGAGACTTTGAGGCTTTAGCTCTTCAGGGCTTCAACAAGGAGAGGCTTCAGCTTCAGTCAGAGAAGGCAAAAAAAGCTGTAGGTGGAGTTTTTTCCCCCTTTATAGTTGCTCAGTTAGAGTAGTAGAGATGTCAGGCTAGATAGTGGAGCGCGCCTCTAACGGGATTTGAGAAGGCAGGGAGACCTTTGTATCCCAAATGACTACAGCTGTGAGAAGTGGATCCAGCAGCAGCTTCTAACAATCCACGCTAAGGAGTTGGAACTAGAACTGGATAAACTCTGGATCATTTGGGAAGCTGAGGGTGTGATAGGTTGAACATATAGAGAGGTAGTTACACCCAAGTTGCAGGACACAGGAAAATGGGTGACAGCCAGGAAGGGGAAAGGGCTTAAGGAGCCAGTTCAGAGTACCCCTATGGCCACCCACCTCAACAACAGATTTATCACTTTGGATACTGTCGGGAGGGATGACCTAGCAGAGAAAAGTCACAGCAGTCACGTCTCTGGTACTGAGTCTGACTTTGCGATTCAGAAGGGAAGGGGGAGAAGAGGTGACTTGTGGTGACAGGGAATTCATTAGTTGGGGGAACAGAAAGGAGGTTCTGAGGATAAGAATGTGATTCCCAGATGGTATGTTGTCTCCCAGTTGCCAAGGTCTGGGACATTTCAGATCAAGTCCTCAGCATTCTTAATTGGGAGGGTGAACACTGAGAGGTTGTGATCCATGTCGGTACCAATGATGTAGGTAAGAAGAGTGACAAGGTTCTGTAAAGGAAGTTTAGAGAGTTAAGTGCTAATTGATGGGAAGGACCTCCAGTGTTGTAATCTCAGGATTGCTACCCATGCCATGTGCTAGTGAGGCCAGAAATAGGAAGGTTATACAGTTTAACACATGGCTAAGGAGTTGGTGTAGGAGGGAGGGCATAAGATTTTGGAGCATTTTGCTCTCTTCCAGGGGAGGTGGAACTTGTACAGAAGAGATGGTTTGCACCTGAACTGGAGGGGTCTAATATCTTTGTGGGAAGGTTTGCTAGTGCTACACGGTGGGGTTTAAACTATGGTTGCAGAGGGATGGGAACCAGACTGCCTGAACAGTTAGTGAAGAGGTTGTGGTGACAGATGTTGGTAAGACCTCAGACAAAGTTAGGAATTAGAAGGTTGAGAATGGTGTAAAGTGTCCTGAGCTGCATCTACTTGCAAGAAAAAGTTTATGAATCCTTTACAGTTACTTGGTTTTCTGCATTAATACTCATAAAATGTGGTCTGGTCTTCATGTAAGTCACAATAATAGATGAACACAATCTGCTTAAACCAATAACACACAAAACAATTGTACTTTTCACATCTATATTGTACTCATTTTCCAGAATGGAAAAAGTACACGAACCCTTGTATTGAATAACTGGTAGAATTTCCTTTAGCAGGAATAACCTCCCATCAAACATTTTCTGGAACTACTGGACACAATGGCGAGGAGGAATTTTATACCATTCCTCCATATAAAACTGTTTCAGTTCATCAATATTTCTGAGATACCTTGCATGAACTCTTCAAGTCATGCCGGAACATCTCAATTAGATTAATTGGCTCTGACTTGGCTACTACAAAACACAGATTTTCTTCATTTTTAATCATTCTGTTGTGAATTACTCTTGTCTTTTCAATAATTGTCTTGTTGCATCATCCAACTTCTATTAAAGGTGACAGACTACTACCCTGACATTCTCCTGTAAAATGTCTTAGTACAATTTTGAATTCATTATTCCTTCAGTGATTGCAAGCTGTCCAGGCCCTGAGGCAGAAAGCAGCCCCAAACCATGATACTCCTTCCACCATGCTTCACAGTTGGGATGAGGTTTTAGTGATGGTGCGTTGTGCACGTTTTCCTCCAGACATAGCAATTTGTATTTCTGCCAAAAAGTTCAAAGTTTGGCTCTCATCTGTCCACGGAACATTGTCCCAGGGTCATTGTGGAACATCCAGGTGGTCTTTTGCAAACTTGAGACCTTTAGCAATGCTTTATTTTTGGAGAGCAGTGATTTCCTCCGTAGTGTCCATCCATGAGCACCGTTCTTGTTCAGTGTTTTTCTTATAGTGGACACATGAACAGAGACCTTAGCAAGTTCTAGAGGTTTCTTCAGGTTTTTTGCTGTTACCCTTGTGTTCTTTTTCACCTCCTTCAGCATTCATTGATTGGAACACCTGATTCCAAATGTAGAAGGCATTACCCCAGAAGTTCACATACTTCTTTGAACCTAGACTGTTTAAATGGTGTACTCAGTATTGACAAGATTCAAGATTCAAAAAACTTTATTGTCATTCTAACCGTACATCAGCTCTGCAGGGCAGAATGAGACAGCGTTTCTCAGGAACAGTGCAATCATAACATAACAAACGCAACACTAAATAATAAACATAACAAATAGTAAAACACAACAGCCACATGTCAGTCAAAATCAAGTTATAAGTGTCCAGTGGAAGTTAAAAGTGTCCAAAGCAGAGTCAGGTAGAGCAGCTATTTAGCAGTCTGACTGCCTGTGGTAGGAAGCTGTTTAGTAGCCTTGTGGTTTTAGTTTTGATGCTCCTGTAACGTTTGCCTAATGGCAGAAGAACAAACAGTTTATGGAGAGAGTGTGAGGGGTCTTTAATGATGTACCGTGTCTACTGGAGGCATCGACTCTGAAAGAGGTCTTAGACAGAAGGTAGGGAAACCCCAATAACCTTCTCTGTTCCCCTAACCACCCTCTGCAAGGCTTTTTTGTCGACAGCACTGCAGGAGTACCAGGTTGTGATGCAAAAGGTCAGCACACTCTCAACCACACCTCTGTAGAATGTAGTTAAGATGTTAGTGGGGAGTGATACTTGTTTAAGCTTCCTCAGAAAGTGCAATTTCTGCTGGGCCCGTTTCACAATCCCAGTGGTGTTCCTGGACCAGGTGAGATTGTCTGAGATCTGCACCCCAAGGAACTTGATGTTTTCCACTCTCTCTACTGTGGAGCTGCTGATGTTGAGCGGTGTGTGCTTAGACTGAGACCGTCTGAAATCAACGATCATCTCCTTGGTTTTGGTGACATTAAGCATCAAGTTGTTATCCCTGCGCCAGCCCTCTAGGTGTTTGACCTCCTCCCTGTACATTGTTTCATCATTTTTGCTGATGAGCCCCACCACTGTGGTATCATCTGCAAATTTAATGATCAGGTTCTCCTTGAATCTGGCTGCACAGTCAGTGTAAACAGCAATGGGCTAAGCACACAGCCTTGTGGGGATCCAGTGCTCAGTGTGATGGAGTCAAAAAAGTTCCTGCCAACACGGACTGACTGTGGTCTCTGTCAAGAAATCCAGAATCCAGCAGTTCTAAGGCCAAGCAGCGACAGTTTCTGCACTAGTCTCTGCGGGATGATGGTGTTGAATGCTGAACTGAAATCAATGTACAGGATTCTGGCATAAGTGTCCTTGTTGTCCAAGTGAGAGAAAACTGTGTGCAGTGTGGTGGATATTGTGTCCTCCGTAGTGCGATTTGGACAATAAGCAAACTGTAGAGGATCCAGCGATGAGTGGAGGCTGGCTGTGATATGAGGCTTGAGAAGTTCCACACGGTAGCCTTATTCAGAAAGTTAGAAGGCATGGGAACCAGGGAAGTTTGGCCAGGTGGATTCAGAATTGGCTTGCCTGCAGAAGGCAGAGGGTGGTGGTGCAGGGAGTACATTCAGATTGGAGGATTGTGACTAGTGGTGTCCCACAAGGATCTGTTCTGGGACCTCTACTTTTCGTGATTTTTATTAACGACCTGGATGTGGGGGTAGAAGGGTGGGTTGGCAAGTTTGCAGACGACACAAAGGTTGGTGGTGTTGTAGATAGTGTAGAGGATTGTCAAAGATTGCAGAGAGACATTGATAGGATGCAGAAGTGGGCTCCGGAGAAGTGTGAGGTGGTACACTTTGGAAGGACAAACTCCAAGGCAGAGTACAAAGTAAATGGCAGGATACTTGGTAGTGTGGGGGAGCAGAGGGATCTCGGGGTACATGTCCACAGATCCCTGAAAGTTGCCTCACAGGTGGATAGGTAGTTAAAAAAGCTTATGGGGTGTTGGCTTTCATAAGTCGAGGGATAGAGTTTAAGAGTCGCGATATAATGATGCAGCTCTGTCCATACCGATTCGTTATTCAGTCGGAGAAAACACTCAAAGAGGCCACGTTTTTGCTCGAAATTATTTAGTTATTTAATTTGATCCGAGGAGAGGTAACCACCATACGCATCTGCAGCGTCTGGCAATCAACTCTGCCTAGCACGAATACAAGGTTACATTTATATCCAGAGAAAAAGGTTTCAGTTAGCACCTGTTTCCCTTGTCCACGCTTATTTTGTGGTTAGCAATCTCATCATGGTCACAATAGCTTCACGTGCAGAGGTACAGGTCAGTAAGCGCTTCTATTCTAAGAAATGAGCATGCAGTTGCAACATCCTAACCGTGCCTGGTTCTGTTGTCTAGTTCTCGCCCCTGCTATATTTTCCAGGTCACATACACCATTTAACCCTTCCTATCCTGTACTCTAACCCCCTTTTCACTTACACATTCCCTCCTTTTATCATCTCAATGATAACCACCAATATCACGGAAATCCTCAGGTATCGGTTCAAGCAGCTCACCAGCTTCTACAGGGTTCTTCACTACCATCATTGGTTTTGCCGGCATTAAGTCCCCTAGGGAGGCCATCATTCAGTTCAGAACACACTTTACTACGGCAATACAGACAAAGATTCCTATGATAGCTGTTAGTGCATAGATGGCACCATTAATCAACCAGTCCTTCCATGCTCCTAATCCCCAGTTTCCCCATCCTCCCCAGCCTATTCCTTCCTTAATTGATCCTAATTGTTCATCTATTTGGTTCACATAACGTGTTATGTTTGCAGTAGCATCTTCCAGGCCCGTTATGCATTGATCTTTTACGATAACAGATGTCCCACCTTCCCTCGCAAGGAGATAATCAAGGGCATAACGGTTCTGCATGGAGAAGAGGCATAGTTGGCTAAGGCTGTCCGTTATGAACTTTAATGCCCCCTGGGTAGCGTTTCCAAGACTTGTGAGGCCGCAAGCTAAGTAGTTCCTATTGTGGGCTGCCATGACTGCTCCAGAAGCCCCTCGGGAGAAAAAGCTGGCCGCCCCATACCCAGCCATTTGTCCCGGGGTGAGAGTAGTCAGCTTCCGGTAGTCTGCACAGAACTCTTGGGAAACCTCTCTCTTAAGTCTTGCGGGTGGCGGTGTCAGGGGTCCCCAGGCCCCTGGGCAGGGAACCGCAGTGGGGAAGAAGGTGCCATAGGCCACTGAGGAAGGATAGGGGTATTCCAAGAAATTGGTAGCCATGCCATTGTAGAAGAAGAAATACCCCTGAGAAGTGTGCAGGGTTTCAGTACATCCCTTGGCTGTCATCAGATACCCATGGTTCTTCCAGGCACCTGGGCTTTTACCGGGAGGACAGGAGGCCCATTTGATCCCCTCGATGTAGTCCGGGCGGGGGAACAGGTGGTTGTAGACTCGGAGGTGTGTGCGGTTTCCTTCTCCGCATAGAAGGTGTTCTCCCCGGAACAGGGACACACAATTCGACTTACTACAGGTAAAGGTGACGCTCTGCCCTTTGTTCGAGGGGCGACATTGCCTTCTTTCGCAGATGTCATATAGGCAGGCGAGGGGTGTGCAAGCAAAAATGTCAGAGCATCCCCATCCTGTCCCGGTGTAACAGTTCTCATAGCCTGGGCCTCCCCACGGGGGTTTGGGGTTGCCCTCCCACCAGAGGTCTCCCTTAAACCATTCTGTACTGTAACAGTGGTTGCTACTTGTCCATGTAATGTTAGCCGGAGGAAATAGACAGTCCGCCACAGGACCCTTGGTGGGGTCATAGATAAGTTTCACCCTTCTTTCCTTAGGCAGGGTACTGTTGCGGGAGGCACACCGGAAAGGTTGGTAAGTGCGGTCCCAGTGCGGGAAGATAGTGAATAGGGAGGAGACACTCGTGGGGGGAGGATAACAGATGATAGTAGTTTCAAATAATCGTCTATGTACCTTTTGAAAGTAATTTTCACTGACATATCCGGGGGGGGGGGGGGTGCTTCCAAGTGTGGAGCCTTCAGTGAAATCCCAATTCCTTTTTTTTTCAAGGTGCCCCTCTTTGAGCCCACTAAGGATGTTGAGGTCCCTTTTAGGGCTCCCTGGGAACACCTTCCTTTATAGGACTTGTTTTCTAGTTGGTTCTCCATTCGGTTCCTTCTGCATTCAAAATCAAACCTGCAGTTTTGGTACTGACAAGGGAGAACCCAGGAGTTCCTTCTGTCCACGACCAGCCCAGCGGTCCGGTTGCTTGAGCTTTCCAGTACAGTAATTGATCTTCGTAATTTTCCATTCCCCTAATTCATCAGCCCAGCGGTC
Organism: Mobula birostris; assembly: GCF_030028105.1. Taxonomy (NCBI): domain Eukaryota; kingdom Metazoa; phylum Chordata; class Chondrichthyes; order Myliobatiformes; family Myliobatidae; genus Mobula; species Mobula birostris. The sequence continues at coordinate 116,207,357 of NC_092377.1, forward strand.
CGGTTGCTTGAGCTTTCCGGTATAGTAATTGATCTTCGTAATTTTCCATTCCCCTAATTCATTGTCCCTCACACATCAGAACATCCTGACTGCAGAGATGATAAACCTTATTTTCCCGCTGTGTATCGTAGGTATGTACTCGTCCCCTGATCCTACCCGTAGTTCCTACTATCCCTAAAAGGATACAAACAATCAAAGTTATCCTACCTTCCATCCCCCCTGGCAAGGTTTTAGGTCTGTGGCACTCCAAAAAGACAAAGTTCAATCATACACAGAGGACAATCTTAGTACAATTATCAGTACTCTTTTAGTCCTTCATAGTACCTGGTAATTCTGGGTCCCAGCTTTTGCAGTCGCTCAGATGGATCCAGCGCTCTTGTCCTTCCACCTTGACCGCTGAAGGGGTCTGCAGGAGGACCTGGTGCGGTCCCTTCCACCGAGGTCCCAACTTTGTTCTTTCCCAGTCTCGGATCAGTACCCAGTCGCCAGGTTCGGGGTTAGGCCAGTAGCTGTCGTTTGCTCCCTCCTTATAGGCTTTCACAACCTGAGTATGGAGGATCTTCAAAGAGGGAGTTAATTGCCTACAATAGTCCTGTAATTCTTGTCCCATTACTTGTAAGTCCACTACCGGAGGGGGAGGTCTGTCACTGTCCCAGGGAGTCCTACCAGGTCATCCATAAACTATCTCTGCTGCGGTTAGTCCTGTCCCAATCTGGGGAGTGATCCGCATATGATATAATGCCAGCGGAAGCACTTTCAACCAGTTCTATCCGGTCTCTAGGGTTAGTTTAGTCAATTTGTCCTTTAGTATCCCATTAGCCCTTTCCACCAGTCCTGCCGCTACAGGATGGTGGGAGCAATGGAACTGCTGGTCTATCTTTAGTAATTCACAGAGTTCCTTATTGATCTTTCCAATGAAGTGCGGCCCATTGTCTGAAGACAAGCAACAGTGGATTCCAACTTGTGGTATGATGTCCTTTACTAGTATTTTAACCACCATACTTGCTTTGTTATTGGTGGTCGGAAAAGCCTCTATCCACCTGCTAAACACATCTACTATCACCAAGCAATATTTGTAACAGTGTACTCGAGGCAGCTCAATAAAGTCCATTTGTAACACTTCAAAAAGGCCCTCCTGGAAGTGGAGTTCAGCCTCTTTCGCATTTGATAGATTTTCCAGGGTTTGCCTTCTGGCAGGTTAGGCATGGCCTGGCTCTATCCTCTGCTGCCTCCTGCATGTTAGGGCTCCACCAGGTTCTGAGCAATATCGCACAGATTGCCTCCTTGCCCAGATGTGTATCAGTGTGCAGTTTATCGACAAGAAGGGGTAACCATGCATCTGGAGCGCATATTTGTCCCGCTGGTGTCTTCCAGAGATGCATTACAGAGTCTTGAACGCAATTGTCACGCCACAGGTCAATTTCAGCCTCAGGGGCGTCCCCCTGGGACTGCAAAATGGTGGATATGTCAAGACTATTAAGGGGCCTGCGTGATAGCAATGCACGCTGTTCTGTGCTCACTTCCCAGGGGCCAAGTAGGGATGCCTCCTTCGCTGCCGCGTCGGCGAGGGAGTTACCCTGGGTCACCGAGGAGGCGTCTGTTAAATGGGCAGCGCATTTAATAATTGCCAATTTGGAGGGCAACAGTATGGCTTTAAATAAGTTGGAGATATAATCAGTATTGGCAATAGGTTTGCCCGTCGAGGTCTGGAATCCGCGCTTCGCCCAGAGGGGCCTGAAGTCATGGGCGACGCCAAAGGCACGGCGGGAGTCCATATATATATTTGCGCTGACTCCTGAGGCTAAAATGCAAGCCCTAGTGAGGGTGAACAATTCCGCCTTCTGGGCCGAAACGGGAGGTTTAAGGGCCGCTGCTTCTAAGGCCTGGGAGGGGGATGTCACAGCGTAGCCAGCCACCTGGTTGCCTGCAGGGGAGATCGAAGAGGATCCGTCCACGAAAAGAGTAAGGTCAGGGCTGGGTAGTACATGGTCAGAAAGGTCAGGTCGGGGGGAGGTAAGAAAGCAGTTAAGTTCTATGCAAGAGTGAGGGGAGTTAGTTAGGGTTGTCGGTGGCTCCTCTAAAAAGGATGCGGGATTGATAGCAGAGCAATATTCAAAAATAAGGAGGGGTTCTGAAGGAGGGCAATCTCGTATCGATTAAGGCGGGCCTGGGTAAGATGTTGGGTACTGTGTGTAGTGAGCAGTGCTATCATCATGTGGGAGGTATAAACTGTTACTGGCGGCTGAAGGGTGATATTAGCAGCTGCCGTGACCATGCTGTAGATGGCGGGTAATGCTTTAGTACACGGGGGAAAGCCCTGGGCCACTGGGTCCAAGGCTACAGAATAGTAGGCAACTGGATAGCGTTGGTCTCCGTGTGTTTGTGCCAAAACCACTGTTGTGCAGTCCTAAGTGGGAATTGTCGTGTCAACGGAGGCAAGTCATTCCCGGAATCATGATCAAAATTAGAGTTGGGGTCTGGATCATCAGGGTCCTGGGGGTCCAGGGTGGGACCATCGCCCAACAGCCCATCAGTTGGCGAGCCACCGCTTTGCGCTTCGGCCGGGGCTTTGGGACTGGAATCTGGGAGCGCTGTGTGGTCCGCGAGCGAGTTCGGGTAGCAACATAGTCGGAAAATTGTGGGGTACCTGATCCGCCATTAGTAATAGTCCTGGGAAGTATGGAGGATGCCGGGACGGGGGCTGTTACGGGGGTTGATGTGGGGATAGGAGAATAGGGAGGTGGTTTCGAGACCTGACCTGAAGGATTTGGTAAACCGGGTGGGGGAGGAAGTGGGATTTCTGCAGGGCCTGAAGGAACTATTACGCCCTCATTGTCGGTTTCTTCGCTGGTGTCAAATAAAATCTGCAGTCCTGACATATCCAAAGGTGCACCTTTCCCAGTTGATTTAATTTGATGTTTATCAAATAATTCACATAAGGCTTTAAAACTACATATGGTCCGACCTGGCCCTGATCTTCGGTAATAGGGATGTTTCGTTTTTTGGTATTTTCTTCCCAGGATGTCTGTCTGGAATGCTCATTTAATCTGTCCGCTACTTTTACCCACTTCGTAATCAAATCTTTCCATTATTGAGAGCAATTTTGCTTCCAGACTTCAGTCTCTGCTTTTTTGCATTTGTCCAGGTCCCAAGTTCCCCCCAACGGCCAATTCCACCCTCCCCCCCATCTTTTATTTAAGTGCGCACTAAGACGTCTTAGATTCTTTTCTAGCTCCGGATTCTCCTTACTCATCTTTCCGAGTGGGGTGGTAATGTCCCCCTTATCCAAAGTCTGACCCATGTTTAGCACTTTACTCCCGCATCCATTTCAAGGTCCTAACCTTCGTGTGGGGGATTTCCGCTCTTGACAACCGGTCTAAGGCTGGATGCGGTTTCAGTGAAATATCACCCGCCCCTCCCCGATTCTTTTACTGCAGTACTCACGTGTGAGGCGACCTCAACTGAGTCACTCGTAGAAAAGCGAGATTTCCACTAGTTCACAAGTGTACCTAAAACGTTTTTACAGCATCTGGATAAATTGCAGGGGAGAGCCACTTCCCCTGTGTTTGGCCAAACATCTGCTCTGCCCTATGCTGGCGTTTAATCAATTTAATCTACATGCCCCGTCCCCTCCTACGCCAATTAGAATGGTTACCAGCTTCAAAATGTAATAGGTTACTGCCACTAACCCACTGACCAATTTGCTGTAACACACTCAAAGAAAAATATAATAGATCACTACCAATGATCCGCCGCCCGATTTATTAGCACCGGCAGGCTTTAATGCTCACAATACTTCGTCGGGGATTCTAACCCCTCATTGAGGTCTCGGACCTCCAAAGCAAATCCTGCGCGTCAGTCCCTGGCCTCGGAGTCCCTGACTCCCTGTTTTTCAGACACTATTTCTCTGCGCGTCGGCCCCTGGCCTCGGAGTTCCCGACTCCCTGTTTTTCAGACACTATTTCTCTGCGCGTCGGCCCCTGGCCTCGGAGTTCCCGACTCCCTGTTTTTCAGACACTATTTCTCTGCACGTCGGCCCCTGGCCTCGGAGTCCCTGACTCCGTGTTTTTCAGACACTATTTCTCATACAGATTCTCTTCTCAGAAATCAATCAACATTAAAACCACTTACCCTCGTGGCCTCTACCGACTGTGGTCCATGGAGTCTGCTGAGCAGCTCAACAGGAACCCTGAGGGGAACAAGCAACCAAAGGAGACCGTGAGAGGACCGGGAGAAAGTCACCCCGTGGGCCGTCCGTCTCAGCAGCGTCCAGTGGATCACTAGTTCACTAAAACCAGGATCGCTGGAGGCTCCCGTTGGGACTCCTGGCTGGCTCGCCAAATTGTCCATACCGATTCGTTATTCAGTCGGAGAAAACATTCAGAGGCCACGTTTTTGCTCGATCAATTCTTTATTTAATTTGATCCAAGGAGAGGTAACCACCATACGCATCTGCAGCGTCTGGCAATCAACTCTGCCTAGCACGAGTACAAGGTTACATTTATATCCAGAGAAAAAGATTTCAGTTAGCACCTGTTTCCCCTGTCCACGCTTATTTTGTGGTTCGCAATTTCATCATGGTCACAATAGCTTCACGTGCAGAGGTACAGGTCAGTAAGCGCTTCTATTCTAAGAAATGAGCATGCAGTTGCAACATCCTAACCGTGCCTGGTTCTGTTGTCTAGTTCTCGCCCCTGCTATATTTTCCAGGTCACGTACACCATTTAACCCTTCCTATCCTGTACTCTATCCCCCTTTTCACTTACACAGCTCTATAAAACTCTGGTTAGGCCACACTTGGAGTACTGTGTCCAGTTCTGGTCACCTCACTATAGGAAGGATGTGGAAGCATTGGAAAGGGTACAGAAGAGATTTACCAGGATGCTGCCTGGTTTAGAAAGTATGCATTATGATCAGAGATTAAGGGAGCTAGGGCTTTACTCTTTGGAGAGAAGGAGGATGAGAGGAGACATGATAGAGGTGTACAAGATAATAAGAGGAATAGATAGAGTGGATAGCCAGCGCCTCTTCCCCAAGGCACCACTGCTCAATACAGGAGGACATGGCTTTAAGGTAAGGGGTGGGAAGTTCAAGGGGGATATTAGAGGAAGGTTTTTTTACTCAGAGAGTGGTTGGTGCATGGACTGCACTGCCTGAGTCAGTGGTGGAGGCAGATACACTAGTGAAGTTTAAGAGACTACTAGACAGGTATATGGAGGAATTTAAGGTGGGGTCTTATATGGGAGGCAGGGTTTGAGGGTTGGCAGAACATTGTGGGCCAAAGGGCCTGTACTATGCTGTACTATTCTATGTTCTATGTTCAAAACATTTAATCACTATGGGGGTCAGGGCAATGAGTACAACAGGACAAGAAGTACAATTGTTTGTGTGTAATTAGTTTAGATTAGTGGTCTCCAATCTTTTTAAGCCCAAGATCCCCTACCTCGGCCTTAGTGAAAGGCAAGATCGACCTACTAAATTGTTTAGTCATGTGCATGCAGAAAAGACTGGAAGTAAAACCCCGCAACCCGGAAACAACCTATCTCCACAAACAGCCTTCCACAGCGGGAGCACCACTATATTACCATTATCTTAATTAGTATTACTTATTTTTATTAATGCACACATTACAACACCTTTAATTCTATGTTTCATTATTTAATTTCATTTCAACACAAAAAATAAATGAATAAAAATTGATTGTTGCACTCATGCATACTGGGGCTGAATACCTTCTGCTAGTTCCCTGAGATTTAGCTCATAACTACAGACAGCCAGTTTGAGACAGTCTGTGAGCTGTCTATCAGTAAGACAGCTCCTGTACTTAGATTTCATAATTTCCATCTGCTGCAGCACAGTGCCCTCGCAAACCACCTGACAGACTGAATATTTGTATGGACAGTTTCCTTTGTTAGACTGAATGTTGAATCTGCCACGTTTGTCAGGTGTTTGTATTGGTAAGCTGTTACTGAGACAATAGTATAAGTTTCAGAGGTACGCAAGATAATGACACCACTGTTTTTTGTTTCCCTGTTATTTACGTTTGGGGAATGTTGGAATTTAAAGGGGGAGAAGTGTTGTAATGTGAACATTATAAAGATAACTCAACAGACATCCCACCCTGCAAAAATTCATTTCGGGGAGGTAGCCCCATCAATTTGCAGGAGACTCCTGGAACTTCTGGGAGAGATGGGATGTCTGCAATTGAGTAGCTCCTAAGCAGCTAGCCAGCTAGTTTAAATAACGTTAGCTACGCTAATGAACGAATGACACCTGTAAAACTCACCTCAACATGTCTTTTGCGGTCTTAACCCACCATGGGCAATAGAAAGTCACTGTTGCAAACAGTGCAGCGAGCAACACTGTCAATATTTTTGACCCCTATTAGGCAGGGTACACTTTAGTCTGGGGTGACGTATGTTTTATATTTAAAAGTTGCTGGTGAACGCAGCAGGCCAGGCAGCACCTCTAGGAAGAGGTGCAGTCGACGTTTCGGGCCGAGACCCTTCGTCAGGACTAACTGAAGGAAGAGTGAGTAAGGGATTTCAAGTGAGTAAGGGAGTCCTGACGAAACGTCGACTGCACCTCTTCCTAGAGATGCTGCCTGGCCTGCTGCGTTCACCAGCAACTTTTATGTGTGTTGCTTGAATTTCCAGCATCTGCAGAATTCCTGTTGTTTATGTTTTATGTTTTCTTTTTTTGGAACACTCTGCATGGCGCACTCTCTCTCGCTCGCTCTCAAAAAAATCAATTTCCGGGATATTGTATATACAGGTGTCCCCCACTTTTCGAATGTTAGCTTCACGAAACCTTGCGTTTACAAAAGGCCTACATTAGTTACCTGTTTTTGCTAACAGAAGGTGTTTTCACTGTTACGAAAAAAGGCAGTGCGCGAAAAGAGCGAATAGCCAAGCTCCTCCCCTGAAACTGCATTCTAGCCGGCTTTACTTAAACACGTGCCTGTGAGCAGCAAGATGAGTTCTACAGTATCGGAAAAGCCTAAAAGAGCTTGTAAGGGTGTTATACTTAGTGTAAAACTAGACATAATTAAGCGTTTCAATCGTGGTGAACGAAGTAAGGACAAAGTGAGTTTGGCTTGTGGAAGTTGAGGAAGATGATGTTGAAGAGGTTTGGCATCCCATGACCAGGAACTGATAGATGAAGAGCTGGTGCAATTGGAAGAGGAAAGGATAACAATTGAAACTGAATGCAGTAGCGAATGGACCGAAAGTGAAGTCATCCAGGAACTGAACGTGAAGCAACTGCGTGAGATTTTTGCTGCAATTGACAACAATGATTGCAGAAAAGTACGACTTTAATTTTGAAAGGGTACGTCAGTTTAGGGCATATTTGCAAAATGGTTTGAGTGCTTACAAAGAACTGTATGATTTAAAAAATGTGTGAGGCTGAGCAGTCAAGCATACTGTTGTTTTTCAAGCCTTCCACATCAGCCACAGCAGACGACGAACCTCGCCCTTTGACATTGAAGCAGGCAGACATAGAAGAAGATGACCTGCCTGCCCTGATGGAAACAGACGACGATGAGATGACACCCCAGTGTCCCACCACCCCAACCCCCGGGCCACGGACCGATATATTGCCGCGGAGAATGCAGCGGTAGCCGGGACACACTTAGCTCAAATAAACAAGCTAATTAATTAGGTGCCGCCCGGCATGTAAATGTCGGTCCAGATCGGAGGCGATTGCCGATTGCATCGCCTCTGATCTGGGCCGACATTTACCTGCCGGGCGGCACCTAATTAATTAGCTTGTTTATTTTTGCTTTTTTCTTAAAGAGGTGCTGGGTGCGTCCCGGCTACCACTGCATTCTTTGCAGATCGGTATCAGTCAGCGGCCTGGAGGTTGGGGACCACTGTACCACCCCAACCTCCGACGACTCAGCCTAACACACCAACATCAGTGTGCTCGGCACTGTCTTCCCAATTTCAGTAAGTGATACTACACTGTACAAACATTATTTCTACTTTATATAGGCTGTGTATTTATGCGTTATTTATCTGGCAGCTTCATAGCTTAAAGGTTACTGGAGAGAGTGTTTCTGCCAAGAGTGCTTGCGTGAGATTTTCGCTATGGAGAACAGTGCAGCAGTGATTGTAGAAAAGTATTTCTACTTTATATAGGCTGTGTCTTTATCATATTATTCCTGCTTTTACTATATGTTACTGTTATTTTAGGTTTTATGTGTTATTTGACATGATTTGGTAGGTTATTTTTTGGGTCTGCGAACGCTCACAAATTTTTCCCATATAAATAAATGGTAATTGCTTCTTCGCTTTACGAACGGTTTCACAGGAACACTCTACCTTTGGATGGCGGGGGAAACCTGTAATTTGCGGGCATCAGGGAGCCACTATCAATATGCGGGAGACTCCCGGAACTTCCGGGAGAGGTGGGATGTCCGAGTTAATATACAAATTAGGATAATGGCAATACAGCAACATTCCCGTCACGGAAAGATGCCTGCAAAGAGAGGCTACCCCCGGGCAGCGGGGTCCCACCTCTGGTCCCTCCTACCGCAGTGCGGTGCATGGCAGGGGAGCTATACAAACATGCGCACTGGGCAGAAAGTACGGAAGCGAAACCCGGAAACACCCCCCCCCCCCCCCACAAACAGCACTCAGCAGTGGGAGCACTGCTGCACTGCCATCATGCTAATTAGCATTACTTATTTTTATAATGCTCACATTACAACAGTATTTGTGTATTTATTTTTCAGTTTTTCCAGGATCTACTGGGAAAGTCTCAAAGATCGACTGGTCGATCGCGATAACCGGTTGGCGACTGCTAGTTTAGATAGATAGTGTTTGTTTATTATTGTGACTTAGATGAAGATCAGAGAACATTTTATGAGTGATTAATACAATAAACCTGGTAATTGTGAAGGGTTCACAATCTTTTTCTTGCAACTGTATACTTCAGTGCAAGAAGTATTGTAGGAAAGACGGATGAGGTTAGCCCATGGATCAACACCTGGAATTATGATATTGTAGCCATTAGTGAGACTTGGTTGTGGGAGGATCAGGACTGGCAGCTCAATATTCAGTGTTCCATTGTTTTAGATGTGACAGAGCAGGAAGGATTAAAAGGCATTAATTATTAGTGAAAATGTCATGGCTAGAATTTGTCTCGTGAGGCATTATGGATGGAACTGAGAAATAAGAAAGGTATGACCACAATAATAAGGCTATATTACAGACCACAGCACAGTCCAAAGGGTTTAGAGGAACAAATTTGTCGAGAGGTTGCAGTCTGTTGCAGTAGGTGATTTTAACTTTCCACATATTGACTAGGACTTCCAAATTGTAAAAGGCCTAGATGATATGGAGTTTGTCAAATGTATTCAGGAAAGTTTCCTTAATTAGTACGTATATGTTCCAACAAGAGAGTGTGATACTTGATCAGCTACTGGGGAATGAGACAGGGCAGGAGACTGAAGTTTGTGTAGGGGAACACTCTGAATCTAGTGATCAGAATGTCATTTGGTCTGGTTAGAACCATAGAAACTACAGCACAGAAACAGGCCTCTTGGCCCTTCTTGGGTGTGCCGAACCATTTTCTGCCTAGTCCCACTGACCTGCACATGGGCCATATCCCTCCATACACCTCCCATCAACGTATCTGTCCAATTTATTCTTAAATGTTAAAAAAGAACCCGCATTTACCACCTCGTCTGGCAGCTCATTCCATACTCCCACCACTCTCTGTGTGAAGAAGCCCCCCCTAATGTTCCCTTTAAACTTTTCCCTCCTCACCCTTAACCATGTCCTCTGGTTTTTTTCTCCCCTTGCCTCAGTGGAAAAAGCCTGCTTGCATTCACTCTATCAATACCCATCATAATTTTATATACCTCTATCAAATCTCCCTTCATTCTTCTACGCTCCAGGGAATAAAGTCCTAACCTATTCAACCTTTCTCTGTAACTGAGTTTCTCAAGTCCCAGCAACATCCTTGTAAACCTTCTCTGCACTCTTTCAATCTTATTTATATCCTTCCTGTAATTTGGTGACCAAAACTGAACACAATACTCCAGATTCGGCCTCACCAATGCCTTATACAACCTCATCATAACATTCCAGCTCTTATACTCAATACTTTGATTAATAAAGGCCAATGTACCAAAAGCTGTCTTTACGACCCTATCTACCTGTGACGCTACTTTTAGGGAATTTTGTATCTGTATTCCCAGATCCCTCTGTTCCACTGCACTCCTCAGTGCCTTACCATTAACCCTGTATGTTCTACCTTGGTTTGTCCTTCCAACATGCAATATCTCACACTTGTCTGTATTAAACTCCATCTGCCATTTTTCAGGCCATTTTTCCAGCTGGTCCAAGTCCCTCTGCAGGCTCTTCCTCACTGTCCACTACACCTCCAATCTTTGTATCATCAGCAAATTTGCTGATCCGATTTACCACATTATCATCCAGATCATTGATATAGATGACAAATAACAATGGACCCAGCACTGATCCCTGTGGCACACCACTAGTCACAGGCCTCCACTCTGAGAAGCAGTTCTCTACTACCACTCTTTGGCTTCTTCCATTGAGCCAATGTCTAATCCAATTTACCACCTCTCCATGTATACCTAGCGACTGAATTTTCCTAACTAACCTCCCATGCGGGACCTTGTCAAAGGCCTTACTGAAGTCCATGTAGACAATATCCACTGCCTTCCCTTCATCCACTTTCCTGGTAACCTCTTCGAAAAACTCCAATAGATTGGTCGAACATGACCTACCACGCACAAAGCCATGTTGACTCTCCCTAATAAGTCCCTATCTATCCAAATGCTTGTAGATTCTGTCTCTTAGTACTCCCTCCAATAACTTACCTACTACCGACGTTAAACTTACTGGCCTATAATTTCCCGGATTACTTTTCGATCCTTTTTTAAACAACGGAACAACATGAGCCACTCTCCAATCCTCCGGCACCTCACCTGTAGACAGCGACATTTTAAATATTTCTGCCAGGGCCCCTGCAATTTCAACACTAGTCTCCTTCAAGGTCCGAGGGAACACCCTTTCAGGTCCCGGGGATTTATCCACTTTAATTTTCCTCAAGACCTCCTCCTTTTCGATCTGTACAGTTTCCATGATCTCACTACTTGTTTCCCTTAATTCCATAGACTTCATGCCAGTCTTTGGGTTGAGGTTCTAAATTGGAGAAAGACCAATTTTGATGGTATCAGAAATGATCTGGCAAGTGTGGATTGGGACAGGCGTTTTTTTGGCGAAGACGTACTTGTTAAGTGTGAGGCCTTCAAAAGTGAAATTGTGAGAGTACAAAGCTTCTATGTGCCTGTCAGAATAATAGGTAAAAATAATAAGTGTAGGGAACGTCAATTTTCAAGAGATATTGAAATCCTGGTTAAGAAAATAAAAAAAGGTGCATAGTAGGTATAGGCAGATAGGAGCAAATGAGGTATTTATGGAGTATAACAAATACAAGCGAACACTTAGGAAATAAGTCAGGAGGGCCAAAAGGAGGCATGAGGTTGCCCTAGCAGACAAAGTGAGGGAGACTCCTAAGGGATTCTACAGATATGTTAAGAGCAAAAGGATTGCAAGGGACAGAATTGGTCCTCTAGAGCATCAGAATGGTAATCCATGTGTGGAGCCAAAAGAGCTGGGAGAGATCTTGAAGGAGGACGTGTTTGCTGTTCTGAGCCACGTCAGGGTGAATAAATCCCTCGTGCCTGACAAGGTGTTCCCTTGGACTCTGTGAGGCAAGTGCAGAAATTGCCAGGGCCCTAGGAGAGATATTTAAATCATCCTTAGTGACAGGTGAGGTACCGGCAATTGGAGGATAGCCAATGTTCCAAAGGCTGTAAACACAAGCCAGGAAATCATAGGCTGGTGAGTGACATCAGTAGTGGGAATGTTATTGGAAGGTATTCTAACGGACTGGATATAGAAGTACTTGGATAGACATTAAGGATAGTCAGCCTGGCTTTTTGTGTCTTAGGCCATGTCTAACCAATCTTAGAGTTTTTCGAGGAAGTTAGCAGGAAAGTGGAGGAAGGCAAGGCAGTGGATGTTGTTTAATTGGACATAGGGCATTTAGACAAGGTCTCAGATGGGAGGCTGGTTGAGAAGGTTCAGTCACTTGGCATTCAAGATGAGGTAATAAATTGGATTAATCATTGGCTTTGTGGGAGAAGCCAGAGAGTGGTACTAGATGGTTGCCTCTCTGACTAGAGGCCTGTGACTTGTGGAGTGCTGCAGGGATCGGTGCTGGGTCCATTGTTCTTTGTCATCTATGTCAATGATCTGGATGTGGTGAACTGGATCAGCAAATTTGCAGATGACACCAAAATTAAGGATGTAGTGGACAGTGCGGAAGGCCAACGTGGCTTGCAGGGGGATCTGCATCAGCTGGAAAAATAGGTTGAATAATGACAGATGGAATTAAATGCAGACAAGTGGCGAGGTGTTGCACTTCGGTAGGACCAACCAGGATAGGTCTTTCACAGTGAACAGTAGGGCACTGAGAAGCATGTTAGAGGAAAGAGATCTGGGAATACAGATCCTTAATTCATTTACAGTGGTGTCACAGGTAAATAGGGCCTTAAAGAAAGCTTTTGGCACATTGGCTTTCATAAATCAAGTTATTGAGTACAGGAGATGGGATGTTTTGTTGAAGTTGGTTAAGACGTTGGGGGGGGGGACCTAATTTGGAGTATAGTGTGTAGTTTTGGTCACCTACAGGAAAGGTGTTAATAATGTTGAAAGAGAACAGAGAAAATTTACAAGGATGCTGCCAGGTGTGGATATAAGAAAAGATTGAATTACTACTAACCAATTCAATATTTTGCGTCGGGAAAAAGATTGAATTAGTTAGGACTTTATTCCTTGGAACATAGATTTGATAGAGGTATGCAAAAATCATGAGGGATATAGATAGGGTAAATGCAAACAGGTTTTTTCCTCTAAGTTGGGTGGGACTACAACCAGAGGTCAAGGGTTAAAGCTGAAAAGCTTAAGTGGAACATAAGAGAAAACTTTTTTACTCAGGGTCATGAGAGTGTGGATCGAGCTGTCAGCTCGAGCTGTGGGGCGTGCAAACTCTATTTCAACGTTTAAGTGAAGTTTGGATAGGTACATGGATGGTTTGGAGAGCTATGCTGCAGGTTGATGGGAGTAGAAAGGTTAAATTATTTTGGCATGGACTAGATGAGCCAAAAGACCTGTTTCGGTGCTGTACTTTTCTATGACTCTGAGATGAGTCCTTGAAAGTGAGTGCATAGGTTGTGGGAACAGTTCAGTGAACGGTTGAGTGAAGGTAAACCCTCTGGTTCAAGAGCCTGATGGTTAAGAGTTAATAACTGTTCCTGAACCTGGTAGTGTGGGTTGTTTGGCTTCTGTACCACTTTCTTCATAGCAGCAGTAAGAAGAGAGCATACACTGGGTGGAGAGAGTTCTTGATGATGAATGGTGCTTCCTGACAACAGTGCTTCTGATAGTTCTAATCAGTGGTGGGGAAGGCTTTATCCATGTTGGACTGGGTGGTATCCATTACTTTTTGATGGATTTTCTGTTCAAGGGCATTGGTGTTTCCGTACCAGACTGTGATGCAACCAGTCAGTATACTCTCTACCACACATCTATAGAAGTTTGTCAAAGTAGAGGTGATGCCATGCTTTCTTTTAAATTGGATGAGTGCTGGGACCAGTACAAATCCTCTGAAATGATAACACCAAAGAATTTAATGTTGCTGACCCTCTCAACCTCTGATCCCTTGATGAGGACTGCCTCCTGGACCTCCAATTTCCTCCTCCTCCAGTCAATAATCAGCCTCTTAGTCTTGTTGACATTGAGTGAGAGGTGGTTGTTGTGGCACCACTCAGCCAGATTTCCAATCTCCCTCCTATATGCTGATTCATCACCACCTTTGATTTGGCCAGTGATAGTGGTATCATCATCAAACTTAAATATGGCATTGGATCTGTGTTTAGCCTCACATTCATAAGTATCAAGTGAGTAGAACAGGGACCACAGTAAACAACCTTGTGGTATACCTGTGCTGATGGAGATCGTGGAGGAGATGTTTTTGCCAATTTTAACTAACTGGGATCTGCAAGTGCAAAGATCCAATTGCACAAGGAGGTATTGAGGCCAAGATCTAGAAGCTTATTGATGAGCTTTGAAGGAATATTAGTATTGAATGACAAGCTGTATTTGATAAAGAACATCCTGGTGTATGCATCTTTGCAACTGAAATGTTCCAGGGTTGGCTGATGAGCCAATGAAATGGCATTTGCTGTGGATCTGTTGTGACAGTTGGCAAATTGGAGCAGATCCAAGTTGCTTCTCAGGCAGGAGTTGATATGTTACATCACCAACCACTCAAAGCATTTCACAGTGGATGTAAGTGCTATTGGGTGATAATTGAGGCAGGTTACGACATTCTGTTAACTGACTGGTATTGAAGCCTTCCTGAAGTGAGTGGGTACGTCAGACTGCTGAAGCGAGAGGTTAAGGGTATCGGTGAACATATCAGCCAGTTGATCACCATAAGTCTTTAGTACTCAGTGAGGTATCCCATCTGGGCTGGATGCTTTCCATGGGATCACCTCATGAAGAAAGCTCTCACATTGGCCTTGGACTGAAATCGCAGACTGAAATGTGGGAGATCATGTAAGTTCGTTCATGTTTTGATGGTAAAGTAAGCATAGTAGGCATTGAGCTCATCCAGCTCATCTTTGTTGTCATCTATGTCTCTTGGTTTCACTTTGTTGGAGGTGCCATGCCTCAGCTGTTGAGCATCCTTCAGTGATTCAGATTTGGTCTGGAAGTGCCACGTCACACATGAGGTAGCTTTCCTGAGATCTTACCTGGACCTCTTGTATCTTACTTAGTTGCCAGACCTGAATATCACTGATCTGGCCCTCAGCGATTTCGGATAGCTCATCCAGGGCTTCTGGTTGGGGAAGACTCTGAATGATCTTGTGGGGACTTATTCGTCTATGACTGTTTTTATAAAGTCTATGACAACCATGGCCTATTCATTCAAATCTTCTGAGTCTTTGAACGTGGTCCAGCCCACTGACTCAAGCAATCCTGTTGCCGCTCCTCTGCCTCCTGCAATCACCTCTTTGTTGTCCTTTCATTTGTACCCTTGCCCTTTAGGCATTGGTGAGGCCGAATCTGGAGTATTGTGTTCAGTTTTGGTCACCAAATTACAGGAAGGATATAAATAAGGTTGAAAGAGTGCAGAGAAGGTTTACAAGGTTGTTGCTGGGACCTGAGAAACTCAGTTACAGAGAAAGATTGAATAGGTTAGGACTTTATTCCCTGGAGCGTAGAAGAATGAGGGGAGATTTGATAGAGGTATATAACATTATGACGGGTATAGACAGAGTGAATGCAAGCAGGCTTTTTCCACTGAGGCAAGGGGAGAAAAATACCAGAGGACATGGTTTAAGGGTGAGGGGGAAAAAGTTTAAAGAGAACATTAGAGGGGGCTTCTTCACACAGAGAGTGGTGGGAGTATGGAATGAGCTGCCAGACGAGGTGGTAAGTGCGGGTTCTTTTTTAACATTTAAGAATAAATTGGACAGATACATGGATGGGAGGTGTATGGAGGGATATGGTGTATGGTTTAGCTTCTGCCAATATGGCCCTTGTGGCTAAAGGGATCAGGGGGTATGGAGGGAAGGCTGGTACAGGGTTCTGAGTTGGATGATCAGCCATGATCATACTGAATGGCGGTGCAGGCTCGAAGGGCCGATTGGCCTACTCCTGCACCTACTTTCTATGTTTTCTATGTCGGTAGAAGGACAGCCAAGTGATCAAATTTCCCGAATTGTGGTCTAGGCATGAAACGGTAGGTGTTCCTATTTGTACTATAGCAGTGGTCGAGTATTTGGGACCCCTGATGCTGCAGGTTATATGTAGATGACAGTTGGGCAGAATTTTGTTCAAACAAGCATGGCTGAAGTCCTCAACTATGATCTGAAATGCATCAGGGTACACTGTTTCTTGTTTGGCGATGGTAGCATTCAATATCTGAAGTGTCTGATTAATGTCAGCTTTTGGTGGAATGTAAACCATAGTTAGGATCATGCAGGAGAACTCTCTTGGTAAGTAAAATGGTGGGCATTTATTCGTTAGATGTTCCAGGTCTGTGAAGCAAGAGTGCGACAAGAGCATCGCAAAGAATATCATGAAATATAGACCTGCACCTTTTGCCTTCTCTGAGTCAGCAATCAGATTCATTTTGTGCATCAAAGAACCTTTGGGTCTTACCTGATGAATCTGGCATGTCCAAAGTAAGCCGTATCTGTGTGAAACACTGAACACGACAGTTCCTTATTTCCCTCCAAAACAGAAATCTTGCCCTTAGGTCCTCAATCTTGTTCTCCAGTGACTGTACATTTGCTAACAGAATGCTGAGTAGAGGGAGCTTCATTCCTTGATGTTTCTGTCTTGTTTGGAGTCCTCCCCTCCTTCCTCCCTCTCAGCCATGGTGATGTACCTTCGTCTGCTTAAAGGTGCCGTACCTGCATGCTTGAGAGTCAAATCTGCCGAATCCTTCAGAAGATCATGAAACTGGTAGTTGCTGACTGACTCCAACATTTTTGGTATTCGTGTAAGATGACTGGTCATTGTCCTACCGGGAGATGCCTAAGCTTGAAGCCCGCCCTATGGGAAGAGTCAGTAATTTTATAAAGAGAGGACGAAATTGGAGGGAAGGCTGAATGTTTTGTACTACTTGAACAGATTATTTGCTGTGTTTTGGCACCGCGTATTAGACTCCCAAGAAAGGTTTAGAAGTTACATTGACTAACACTTTCATTTCTCCAGCATTGCCATAAAATCTCAAAGCAAATCAGTTATGCTTTGTCATTTTGATATGCGACCTAAATGGATGCTCTGGAGCATATCATACTGAACGACTAAGTGTGAATCCATGATGTGTGCAGAAAGTTTTCACTGTGGGGGAAGAAAAAATTCCTTTTCCTGGACACGTTAAGGAGTCCTTGATAGAACCCCAAAATACAGCAGGAAATGTTGATCCACCTAGATCTTTCATCTGAACTGTGTTACTGCCTTACTTTTTAATTAATTCCTTGTAATTCTGTTTTCTTTTTAGTCTAAACTTGTATGGATAAAAGAAAATGGCTTGTAAAAGTTATAGTTAATTGGTGTGGAGATGCACCTGTGAAAGTTAGTTTTTTTTGCAGCAGAGCAGTACATTTCAACCTTGACAAACATCACAAACATAAATATAAATTGTACATAACACAACAGTATTAAGGCAACGATGGAAATATAGTCCAAGGTAGAATTAGGGTCTATTAGGTTGATTCAAGAATCTGATGCAGTAGGGAAGAAGAGGCATAGCTTGGTTGGTGAGGGTCCTTAATGGTGGATGCCCCATTCCTGAAACGTTACATTACCTCCTTGTATATGTTCTCAGTAATGGGCAGAGTTGTTCTCATGATGGAATGTGCTGAGTTCACAACTCTCTGTAGTCCTTTGCACTGCTGTGCATTGGAGTTTCCATACCAGACTATGATGCAACCAGTCAGAACTCCTTCCACTGTACATATGTAGATGTTTGTCACTCTTTGATAACAAGTCGAATTTCCTTAAACTTGTAAGGAAGTAGAGATGTTCGTGTTGCGTCAGTGTGTTAGGCCCCGGATAGATCCTCTGAGATGTTGACAGCCAGGAACTTGAAGCCGCTCAATCTTTCCACTGCAGATCCTTCAATGAGGACTGCTGCTAGCTCACTTAACTTGCCCTTCCTAAAGTTCACAATCACTTCCTTGATTTTGCTGATGACGAGTGCTAGGTTATTGTAATGAAACCACTCAACCAGCTGAACTATTTACTCCTGTATGCCTCCTTGATTCTGCCAACAACAGTGGTGTCAATGTGATAATAAGCCTATTGTTGATAGAGCAATATCTGCTTGAAAATATTTAACTCTGGGGCCGGCTGGTGGCTCATTGACATCCGCGCCGGACCCCCGAACAGAGGTTCCCAGGTTCGAATCCAGTCAGGGCCGCTCCCGAGTACGCTTTCCATCCGTGCCGGGTTGAGTGTCGAGATCGCAACTCAACCTCGTAAAATAAAAGGGAAAAATACTGCGAAATGTCTGTGTGAGGAGTGGTGCGTCACACAGTCTCTCTCTCTTGCTTCGCGCCCTGTAACAGCTTGAAAAAGACATCATCGCGCACACGCACGGACGCACACACACGCCAAACAGAAAATTTAACTCTGTATTTCAAAGTTTAAGGTACATTTATTATCAAAGTATGTATACCAATACGCAGATGACAACAGTGTTGCAACTCTTTCAGAAAACCATCTACAACAGGTTCTGACTGCCTTCAACCGTGCATACATGAAACTTGGATTTACCATCAATTTCAAGAAGACTCAGATCATCTATCAACCGTCACCAACTGAGACAAATCAGATAGAACCATCAATTCATCTTAGCGAAATAACCCTGGAAAACGTGGACCACTTTCCGTATCTTGGAAGTCACCTCTCCTCCAATGTAGACTTTAATGACGAGATCCAACATCGTCTTAAATGCACTGGAACAGATTTTGGACGTCTCCGAATAAGAGTCTTTCATGATCGTGACATCCGAACAGACACCAAAATGTTAGTGTACAAAGCGTGGTACAACGCTGTTGTATGCATCAGAAACCTGGACAACATACCGATGACATCTGAAAGCATTTAAAAAGTTCCATCAACGCTGTCTTCGAAACACCTTAAGAATCAGCTGGGAAGATAGAACACCAACGTCAGCATGCTAAATGAAGCAAAAACAACAAGCATTGAAACCTATGTCATCAAGAACCAACTAAGATGGAGCGGTCATGCTGTTTGGATGAAAGACGAACGTCTGCCGAAACAAACCTTCTACTCCCAGCTTAAAGAAGGCAAACGTAAAAGAGGCGGACAACAGAAGAGATTCAAAGACATCTTAAAAGCCAACATGAAGAAATGCAACATCGACATCAACAATTGGGAAACCAATGCCAAGGACAGGAAACTCTGGCAAGCCATCATCCGAGAAGGAACAGCAACTTTCGAAGCCAACAGATGTACAGAATTAGAAGAAAAGAGAAGAAAATGGAAAGAGAGGCAGCAACAACCAAAGCCCGATCTGCCATCTGGAACTACCTGTCCGGAATGTGGAAGAACTTTCAAAGCCAATATTAGACTCATAAGCCACTTGAGAGACCATAAGTAGATCAACAGAACGAAGACCATCATCCTCGACCTCGAGGGATAGCCACGATGACATTAAACAGCCTCAAAATTTGTCTCTTAACAGGCAGCCACGAAACAAAGAAACCCAAAAAGAAACCCCATATATATGAGAAAAAGACGGTACATTGGGTGTTAGACAGTGAATTTAAAAAACACATCATGCCCTTAAGAAAATAAAAGAATAACATAATCCTTTAGAAAAGACTGTCAAACGCCCAACATGCAATGAAAATAAGACATCATGCAAACAGGGACTACAAGCAAACATCATTTCTGAACTGAAGTCCACAAAGAGAGTCCGAGACCCATAATTCAGTGCAGAGCTGAGTAAATGTCATGGAGCAGTGATCTTAATTGGCTCGTACCTTGCCTCAGACACCTTGACCTTTTCAATCTGGCCCAGTGCTTAAATCTCTGTCCGAACATTGTGTTCAGTTCTTTTGATATACTCTGGGGCTTGGACCCTGCAGCTTTGATTTGGCCTGTGTCTGATCATGCTGTCTGTGAAGGGCCTGCCACCTTGCCTTGCCTCTGTTCTGCCACATCAAATTGCCTCCATGTTCAAAGGGAAGTTAGACTTTTTCGTTTGCCAGAAAAAGTGTGGTTATTAACTTATTTATAGTATAAGATTTTGGTTTATGTGCTGTGTGTGATATATGTTGTGTGGGTGCACCATGGTCCAGGGCAGCCTTTCTCAACCTTTTTGCTCTGGAGGAACCCTTGAAATAATTTTCAGGTCTCAGGAAACCCCTGCGTAAAAATTATTATATCTATAGTTCATGGTACTTTAGAGTAATCATAAGCCAAAAATAATTGTTAATGCTTTTTTGAGTAGAGAATGAATTTTCAGTCAACCTTTCTTGAAAAAAACAGGTAGTTAAGCTTAGCTTACCTTTCTTGAAATTAATCTTTTTTTCCTCTTTCATAAATTAAAAAAACTCATAATGCAAACATAATAAATTTCTGTTAAATAACTGGCTTAAGCCAAAATGGGATTTAATTTTTCTAAAGTTAGGTTCAGTAGATTTAATTTAACTAAAGGTTAAAACTTGATTTTAATTAATACGTTTATAACATGAAAATTTATTGACAGTGTTAAATAATAGTTACTAAAACCATAAACCGAAGAAATATGAGTGAAAATATAGCTTAAGACACAATTTTATACAAGACTTTGAAAAAACATTTTTTTACTAAGTGACATGATCAGGCACACGTATAGGCCTAGCATGTGAAACCTGCTTGTTTTTCTTGTTGCACAAATAGTCAATTCTGGGTGAACTTGAGATAAGCAAATATGGATTTCACCTTCAACTGAAATGAGACAATTTCTATCCTTGCTCTTGATGTTTGTTAAACAAGAAAAAGCTTGCTCACACAAGTAAGAAGTTGAAAACTGCAACAAATTGGTCATTGCTTTCCTAGTAATGGCAGAAATCCAGAACTTTCTAGGGGCAGGTCAGTAAATCTCACCTTGAGTGCATGATTAGTCTGCATCTCAAAAAGTTCTTCCTCTTCTCTCAGAGATAAATTCACAGGCTGAGCAGAAGATTTAGAGAAAGGGTCCCTTACCAGTCATACAGTTCTGGTGAAAGGAAGAAAAAATACTACTGAATTTTGTTGTGTCGTTCTTCCAGGTGATCTTCAGTAGGACTCAAGTCAGCCATGCCATTCCATCTTGGCTGATCCAGGGTCCCACTCAACCCCATACACCTGCCTTCTCACCATATCCTTTGATGCCCTGACCAATCAGGAAACTATCAACTTCCCTCTTTAATATACACACGGACTTGGCCTCCACTGAATCAAGTCCTACACTTGATTCTAATTTCTGTTCAGTTATCTGGTGGTTTCATTTTCTAGTAAAATATGATATTGTAGGCAAGGGTCGTTGATCATCTTGGAGGATCTATTCTGAGCCCAATGTATTTATGCATCACAAAGAAGACATGCTCATTAAGAGTTTGAGGAGATTTTGTACATCACCAAAGACACTTACAAATTTCTATGGCAGGGCATTTTTTTTTTTGACTGGTTGCATCAATTTGAGCCTGGCATGGAGGCTGCAGTAGGTGGTAGACTCAGCCAACTTCATCATAGGCACAACTCTCCCCACCTTCAAGGACATCGTCAAGAGGCAGTGCCTCAAGAAAGCAGCATTTATCATCGAGGACTCTCACTAAATGTGACATGCCTTTTTGGTAGTATAGGTGCCTGAATACCCACAATCAACAATCTAGCAATAGCTCTTCCCCTCTGCCATCATATTTCTGAATGGTCCGTGAGTTGTTTTGTAATATAATGTCTTTAAACTGTACTGCTGCGGCAAAATGACATTTCACATCATAGTGATAATAAAACATGTTTTTCATCAAAATCAAAATCGGAATCCTGTTTTCTGGGAGCCAAAAAGGTTTGATAAAGCAGCTACTGTATAAAGCACTTTTTTTTTACAAAGTACATTCTTATACATGGAGTATACAAATCTTGGTTTTCCAGTAAAAGGTTTGACTGCTAACTAAGTAGCATTGGCTAACTTCTAAGGAATTAGAGTTTGTTATATATCTCTTAAAGTCAAAAAGAAATACGAAAACGTTGGCTATCCATTGAAGTCTAAAGATCGTATTAGATTAAAAGAAATCGCTTTTAAACATTGTCTCAGAAATAGCAGTTAGCCCCATGAAATGAACAAATTTCAGATTTAAAACAAAGTCAGTGGAAAGGAAAAGTAAAATGCAAGCGAATCTGAAACAGGAAGTAGAGAAACAGCTTCTGTGGATGTCTTTAAAATTTAAAGTAGCTGCTTTACTGATTGAAACAGAAGAAATACAGGAGAATAAAGGAGTGGCTTACAGAAAATGCAGGAAATCTGAGAATAGTGGAGTACTACAGGTTCAGAGTAAGTGAGGAGCTGAAAGAAATTGTCAATATTGTAAGGCCAATATTGGAGAAAATAATGTGGCTGAAAACCAGTAAATCCCCAGGACATGTTGGACTGCATTGCAAGGTTGTGAAGGAGGAAACTTTGGAGATAGTGGATGTATGTTTGTCATTGACCTGATTTCTACAGAATAGAAAGGGCTTAATTAGGAAGGGGAAAAAAGATTATGAGAGAAAACTGGCAGGGAACATAAAAACTGACTGTAAAAGCTTTTATAGATATGTGAAAAGAAAAAAGATTGGTTAAGACAAATGTAGGTCCCCTACAGACAGAAACAGGTGAATTGATTATGAGGAGCAAGGACATGGCAGACCAAGTGAATAATTACTTTGGTTCTGTCTTCACTAAGGAGGACATAAACAATCTTAAGGAAATAGTAGGGGACAGAGGGTCCAGTGAGATGGAGGAACTGAGGGAAATACATGTTAGTAGGGAAGTGGTGTTAGGTCAATTGAAGAGATTAAAGGCAGGTAAATCCCCAGGGCCAGATGGTCTGCATCCCAGAGTGCTTAAGGAAGTAGCCCAAGAAATAGTGGATGCATTAGTGATAATTTTTCAAAACTCTTTAGATTCTGGACTAGTTCCTGAGGATTGGAGGGTGGCTAATGTAACCCCACTTTTTAAAAAAGGAGGGAGAGAGAAACCAGGGAATTATAGACTGGTTAGCCTAACATCAGTGGTGGGGAAACTGCTAGAGTCAGTTATCAAAGATGTGATAACAGCACATTTGGAAAGCGGTGAAATCATCGGACAAAGTCAGCATGGATTTGTGAAGGGAAAATCATGTCTGGCGAATCTCATAGAATTTTTTGAGGATGTAATCTCACAGAATTTTTTGAGGAGTGGATAGGGGAAAACCAGTGGATGTGGTATATTTGGATTTTCAAAAGGCTTTTGACAAGGTCCCACACAGGAGATTAGTGTGAAAACTTAAAGCACATGGTATTGGGGGTAAGGTATTGATGTGGATAGAGAATTGGTTGGCAGACAGGAAGCAAAGAGTGGGAATAAACGGGACCTTTTCAGAATGGCAGGCAGTGACACTGGGGTACCGCAAGGCTCAGTGCTGGGACCCCAGTTTACAATATATATTAATGACTTGGATGAGGGAATTAAATGCAGCATCTCCAAGTTTGCGGATGACACGAAGCTGGGCGGCAGATTTGGCTGTGAGGAGGATGCTAAGAGGATGCAGGGTGACTTGGATAGGTTAGGTGAGTGGGCAAATTCATGGCAGATGCAATTTAATGTGGATAAATGTGAAGTTATCCACTTTGGTGGCAAAAATAGGAAAACAGATTATTATCTGAATGGTGGCCGATTAGGAAAAGGGGAGGTGCAACGAGACCTGGGTGTCATTATACACCAGTCATTGAAAATGGGCATGCAGGTACAGCAGGCATTGAAAAAGGCGAATGGTATGCTGGCATTTATAGCAAGAGGATTCGAGTACAGGAGCAGGGAGGTACTACTGCAGTTGTACAAGGCCTTGGTGAGACCACACCTGGAGTATTGTGTGCAGTTTTGGTCCCCTAAAACTAAAGGAAAGACATCCTTGCCATAGAGGTACAAAGAAGGTTCACCAGATTGATTCCTGGGAATGGCAGGACTTTCTTATGATGAAAGACTGGATGAACTGGGCTTATACTCATTGGAATTTAGAAGATTGAGGGGGGATCTGATTGAATTGTATAAAATCCTAAAGGGATTGGACAGGCTAGATGCAGGAAGATTGTTCCCGATGTTGGGGGGGGGGGGGGGTCCAGAATGAGGGGTCATGGTTTGAAGATAAAGGGGAAGCCTTTTAGGACCGAGATTAGGAAAAACTTCTTCACACAGAGAGTGGTGAATCTGTGGAATTCTCCGCCACAGGAAACAGTTGAGGCCAGTTCATTGGCTATATTTAAGAGGGAGTTAGATATGGCCCTTGTGGCTAAAGGGATCACGGGGTATGGAGGGAAGGCTGGTGCAGGGTTCTGAGTTGGATGATCAGCCATGATCATGCTGAATGGCGGTGCAGGCTCGAAGGGCCGAATGGCCTACTCCTGCACCTATTTTCTATGTTTCTATGTTTTCTATGAAAGTAAGGATAGAAGGTAAACAGGATGTACAGATTACTTACCCTGAACATTAAAAAAAGTGCTGAAATTAAGGGTTCTGTGATGGGTACGTGGAAAATACCAAAAGGAACAGGCGGAGTCAAAGGACTGCAGGTCTACACCACAGCGAGTTGGTCGCTGGTGGAAGTAATGAAGGAGCTGCGCAATGTGCTGCTGCTTGAGTAGATGGAAGTTTACAGGCAAATAGCAAGTGGTCGCTTTTCTTGTGATCGCAAGACCCCTTTGGATGTTGTTAGTCTGTTAATCTTGTGTTGGCGCGTGGCCAAGTGGTTAAGGCGTTCGTCTAGTGATCTGAAGGTAGCTAGTTTGAGCCTTGGCTGAGGCATCGTGTTGTGTCCTTGGGCAAGGCACTTAACCACACATTGCTCTGCAACGACACCGATACCAAGCTGTATGGGTCCTAATGCCCTTCCCTTGGACAACATCGGTGGTGTGGAGAGGGGAGACTTGCAGCATGGGCAACTGCTGGTCTTCCATACAACCTTGCCCAGGCTTGCACCCCGGAAACCTTCCAAGGCACAAATTCATGGTCTCATGAGACTAATGGATGCCTATAATCTGGAACACAGCAAGTTATTGGATGTGAACAGGTTCAGATGGAGGGGCCGAGTTTTTGGTCATGGTGAAGACTAGGCCTGAAACCACAGTGTTGCCTGTTTGCAGCCACCCAGAGTGAGGAAGCAAAGCCGTTGTACTTCATTGGGGACAGTGTGCAACAGTGTCCAGAATGGAGTTGGAGTTGCCCTCCCAGGATTTGCTTGGTAGAAGACAAGTTCTGTTGTTGCAGACCGCAGATTTTTTTGTGGCACTCAGTGGATTCAGGCCTCGAGCTGCAGAGTTGCCTGCTTTTCAACTACCAGAGGTGAGGCATCTGAGCTAATGCGCTCTGTCGGGGGCGGCAGAGCGCAGATGTGGTGACTGAAGATTTAAAATGGACTGAGTGCTTTGGACTATATAAATGTATATTTGTCTGGGTCTGCTTTGTATTTGTGAGGACTGGACCTCAAAGCCACGGTGTTGCCAATCGGGAGTTGGGATTTGGTTGTGAAGAGTAAGCACATTCTTTGGTTGTTAACACAAGCAGTGCATTTCACTGTATGTTTTGGTGTATATGCGATACATGAATCTGAATCTTCATCTGCATGATTTGCAGTTATAATATCAACAGTAATTCAGTTATCAACTTGTTTCTGTGATTCTACACCCCACCCCACCTCCATTGTTATCTCCAAAGCAGATGCCAGCTTTCATGCAGGTCCTTTAATTTGCAGGCCAATGCAACACAAGTTGATGGTCAAAATGATCTCTCACCTTTTTCTGCTTTTCCTTGGGATAATAGAATGTTTTGATAATTTCAATTGGATACCTGTTAACTAATTTAGTCACTAAAACATGAGCTTGATTGCAGGGAAATGCTAAGCACTTAAAAGCAAACTGTTGAAATTTTAAATGCAGTGCATCTCATGGGATTGAGCTGTATGTAGACCAGGGGTCCCCAACCTTTTTCGTACTGCGGACTGGTTTCATATTGACAATATTCTTGCGGACCGGCCGACGGGGGGGGGCGGGGGGGGGGTGGGTAGGGTTGCCAACGTACGAGAGTAGCAGTCAAATACATTGATTTACCCCCAGAAAGACTGCAATGACCATGAAGCCTTGCGCGGGCACCAGTGCACATGCGTAACTTGCGCATGCGTTTGCGTGCCGATTTCTTAAAAATTGTTTTTGCCGATTTTGTTGGCGGCGGTGGGGAGGTGTGTTAATCACAACCGGAATGTAGGTGATAAGTGGCTAATACACTCAATTTCGTTTCTAAAAGGGTTTATCTAACGAATTTAATATTAAACACACCACATATTTTCCTGGCGTGAATATAGCGGTAAGACAATTATCGGGGAGGACAGGGGAGCTTGAAGTGTTGAACGAACTTCCAGTAGAAGTGGTAGAGGCAGGTTCGATATAATCATTTAAAGAAAAATTGGATGGGTATATGGACAGGAAAGGAATGGAGGGTTATGGGCTGAGTGCAGCTCGGTGGGACTAGGTGAGACTAGCGTTCGGCACGGACTAGAAGGGGTGAGATCGCCTGTTTCCATGCTGTAATTGTTACATGGTTATATAAGTCACTTATAATAGCATCATAACATTTTAAGTAGCGATTGGATATCAAACACACAGCGCATATTTTCCCCGGATGAACATATAAAATCATTGCAACGCACCAATATCGCTGAATCAGTGGGAGCCCAGGGCTTGTTTCCCTGCAACAACGCGGTCCTATCGAGGGGTGATGGGAGACAGCGATACTCGAAGGGGGTTCCTTATGTAAAGTCTATTCTGCAATTTAGTTTTCGTTGCATTCATTGCAGAGATATGTTGGAAATGGAAGCAACGTTTTCAGTGCTTTCCTGACTATCTCAGGATATTTAGCCTTGACTTTGATCCGGAATGCCGGCAGAGATGTTATATCTTACTTTTAAGTCCCGTTATACTTTTCAGCCCGCCGTCATTTGCAAGCTCAAGGAGTTGATCTCCTTCCCGTGCTGACATGGATGACGCGTGTGTTCAAGCTCAACAGTAGGTGTAACGGAATGAGGAAAGGTGCAGCTGACTCCTATCGCCCATTCATATAGTTTCCTCGCGGCCCGGTAGCGCATGTCTTGCGGCCCGGTACCGGTCTGCGGCCCAGTGGTTGGGGACCGCTGATGTAGACCATAGACAATAAGACAACGGAGCAGAAGTCGGCCATTCAGCTCATCGAGTCTGCTCCGCCATTTTATCATGAGCTGATTCATTCTCCCATTTAGTCCCACTCCCCCCACCTTCTCACCATAACCTTTGATTGCCCTGGCTACTCAGATACCTATCAATCTCTGCCTTAAATACACCCAATGACTTGGCCTCCACTGCTGCCCGTGGCAAACAAATTCCATAGATTCACCACCCTCTGACTAAAAAAATTTCTTCGCATTTCTGTTCTGAAAGGGCGCCCTTCAATCCTTAAGTCATGCCCTCTCGTACTAGACTCCCCCATTATGGGAAACAACTTTGCCACATCCAGTCTGTCCATGCCTTTCAACATTCAAAATTTTTCTATGAGGTCTCTCCTCATTCTTCTAAACTCCAAGGAATACAGTCCAAGAGCGGACAAACGTTCCTCATATGTTAACCCTCTCATTCCCGGAAACCTTCTAGTGAATCTTCTCTGTACCCTCTCCAACGTCAGCACATCCTTTCTTAGATAAGGAGACCAAAACTGCCCACAGTACTCCGAGTGAGGTCTCACCAGTGCCTTATAGAGCCTCAACATCACATCCCTGCTCCTATACTCTATTCCTCTAGAAATGAATACCAACATTGCATTCGCCTTCTTCACCACCGACTCAACCTGGAGGTTAACCTTAAGGGTACCCTGTACGAGGACTCCGAAGTCCCGTTGCATCTCAGAACTTTGAATTCTTTTCCCATTTAAATAATAGTCTGCCCATTTCTTTCTTCTGCCAAAGTGCATAAGCATACACTTTCCAACATTGTATTTCATTTGCCACTTCTTTGCCCATTCTTCCAATCTATCCAAGTCTCTCTGCAGACTCTCCGTTTCCTCAGCACTACCGGCCCCCTCCACCTATCTTCGTATCGTCAGCAAACTTAGCCACAAAGCCATCTATTCCATAATCCAAATCGTTGATGTACAATGTAAAAAGAAGCGGCCCCAACACGGACCCCTGTGGAACACCACTGGTGAGCGGCAGCCAACCAGAATAGGATCCCTTTATTCCCACTCTCTGTTTCCTGCCAATCAGTCAATGCTCTATCCATGTATGTGACGTTTCCCGTAATTCCATGGGCTCTTGTTAAGTAGCCTCGTGTGGCACCTTGTGAAAGGCCTTCTGAAAATCCAAATATACAACATCCACTGCATCTCCCCTGTCTAGCCTACTGGTAATTTCCTCAAAAAATTGTAATAGGTTTGTCAGGCAGGATTTTCCTTTAAGGAATCCATGCTGAGTTCTGCCTATCTTGTCATATGCCTCCAGGTACTCTGTAACCTCATCCTTGACAATCGACTCCAACAACTTCCCAACCACCGATGTCAAGCTGACAGGTCTATAATTTCCTTTTTGCTTCCTTGCCTCCTTCTTAAATGGCAGAGTGACATTTGCAATCTTCCAGTCCTCCGGAACCATGCCAGAATCTATTGACTTTTGAAAGATCATCGCTAATGCCTCTGCAATCTCCACAGCTACTTCCTTCAGAACACGAGGGTGCATTCCATCTGGTCCGGGAGATTTATCTACCTTTAGACTATTCAGCTTCCTGAGTACTTTCTCTGACATAATTGTGACTGCACACACTTCTCTTCCCTGCCACCCTTGAGTGTCAAGTATCCGAAGTATACTGCTGATGTCTTCCTCAGTGAAGACTGATGCAAAATAATCATTCAGTTCCTCCGCCATCTCCTTATCTCCCATTGCAGTATCTTAGGCATCATTTTCAATCGGTCCTATATCTACTCTCACCAGTCTTTTACTCTTTATATACTTGAAAAAGCTTTTAGTATCCTCTTTGATATTATTTGCTAGCTTCCTTTCATAGTTAATCTTTTCCCTCTTAATGACCTTCTTAGTTTCCTTTTGTAAGCTTTTAAAAACTTCCCAATCCTCTGTCTTCCCACTAATTTTTGCTTCCTTGTATGCCCTCTCCTTTGCTTTAACTTTGGCTTTGACTTCTCTTGTCAACCACGTTTGTATCCTTTTTCCATTGGAAAATTTCTTCTTTTTTGGAATTACCTGTCTTGCACCTTCCTCACTTCTCGCATAAACTGTAGCCACTGCTGCTCTGCCGCCTTTCCCACTAGTGTCCCTTTCCAGTCGACTTTGGCCAGTTCCTCTCTCATGCCACTGTAATTTCCTTTACTCCACTGAAATACCGACACATCAGATTTCGGCTTCTCTTTGTCAGATTTCACAGTGAACTCAATCATGTTATGATTACTGTCTCCTTAGGGTTCCTTCACCTCAATCTCTCTAACCACCTCCAGTTCATTACACAATACCCAATCCAGCATGTCTCAGTGATGGCCCAATATCATACCTGCCAATCTGTAGCTGTACAACAAGATCATCCACCTTATTCCTTATGCTGCGTGCATTTACAAACATTTGTAAGTATGACACCTTAAGACTAGTATTTGGTACTTTTGGCTTTGATTTCACTGCAACTTTATTGCACGGCAACTCATCCCAATGGCTACAAATTTGCCCCATCACCTGCCTGTCTTTCCTGACATCTCTACTGCTCCCTATCTTAGATTTATTTCTGTTTTCCCCTTCCTCCGCTGTATCATTCCCATTCCCATCCCCCTGCCAAATTAGTTTAATACTCCTTAACAGCCCTATTAAATCTTCCCGCCAGGATATTGGTCCCCTTCGGGTTCAGGTGTAACCTGTCCATTTTGAACAGGTCATACTTCCCCCAGAAGAGATCCCAATTATCCAAGAATCTGAAGCCCTGCCCCCTGCACCAGTCTCTCAGCCACGCATTCATCTGCCTGATCCTACTATTCTTGCCCTCGCTAGCACCTGGCACAGGTAGCAATCCCGAGATTACTACCCTGGAGGTCCTGCTTCTCAGCTTCCTTCCTAACTCCCAGAAATCTCTCTTCAGGACGACCTCCTTTGTCCTATCTATGTCATTGGTACCAACACGTACCAAGCCAACTGGCTGCTCGCCCTCCCCCGTTAGAATATTCTGGACCCGATCCGAGACATCCTGCACCCTGGCACCTGGGAGGCGGCACACCATATATCTTTATCAGGCTCACAGAATCTCTTGTCCATTCCCCTGACTATGGAATCCCCTATGACTACCGCACTCCTCTTCTCCCTCCTTCCCTCCTGCACAACAGCGTCAGGCTCAGTGCCAGAGACCTGGTCACCGTGGGCGTCCCCTGTCAGGTCATCCGTCTCAACAGCATCTAGAACAAGATATTTGTTGCTGAGGGGGACAGTCACATGTGTGCTCTCCACTATCCGGGCATTTCCCTTCCATCTCTTGACAGTGACCCAGTTTTCTGACCCCTGTAACCTAGGGATGACTACCTCCATTTCAATCTGTATGAACGTTCACTCAGTGGCCACTTTATAAGTTACACTTGTACACCTACTCGTGAATGTTAATAACTAATCGAATGCAGCAGCAGCTCAATGCATAAAAGCATTAGAGATGATCAAGAGTTTCAGTTGGTGTTCAGACCAAACATCAGATTGGGGAAGAAATGCGATCATAGTGCTTTGACCATCGAGTGATCGTTGGCACCAGATGGGGTGGTTTAAAATAATTTTGTAAGAGTATCAAGACAAGGAAGTACATGACAAATGGGTGGATATTGGCTTATTGAGAAAGTAAGGAGGCATGGGATCCAAGGGGACCTTGCTTTGTAGATCCTGAATTGACTTGCCGACAGAAGGCCAAAGAGTGGTTGTAGATTGGTCATATTCTGCATGGAGGTCAGTCACCTGTGGTGTCCCTCAGGGATATGTTCTGGGACCCCTCATCGTGATTTTTATAAATGACCTGGATGAAAAAGTGGAGGGATGGGTTAGTAAATTTGCTGATAGAGTTTAAGAGCTGAGAGGTTACGTTACAGCTATATAGGACCCTGGTCAGACTTGGAGTATGGTGCTCAGTTCTGGTCACCTCACTACAGGAGAGATGTGGAAACCGTAGAAAGGGTGCAGAGGAGATTTATAAGATGTTGCCTGGATTGGAGAGCATGCCTTGTGAGAATAGGTTGAGTGAACTTGGCTGTTTCTCCTTGGAGCGACAGAGAATGAGAGGTGGCCTGATAAAGGTGTATAATTCATCGTGTGGATAGTCAGAGGCGCTTTCAGAGGTCTGAAGTGGCTATCACAAGAGGGCACCGTTTTAAGGTGCTTGGAAGTAGGTAGAGAGGAGATGTCAGGGGTAAGTTTTTTTTTTATGCAGAGAGTGGTGAGCGCGTGAAATGGGCTGCCGGTGACGGTGGTGGAGGTGGATACAATAGTGTCTTTTAAGAGTCTGTTAGATAGGTACATGGAGCTTAGAAAAATACAGGACTATGGGTAACCCTGGGTAATTCTAAATTAAGTACATATTTGGCACAGCATCGTGGGGTGAAGGGCCTGTATTGTGCTGTAGGTTTTCTGTGTATATTTCACTTACCGATGATGCAAAGCTCAGTAGCAGTTTCAGGTGTCAGATGGAGGCAAAAAACTTTCAGTGAATAGAGGTGAAGTAAATTGGATATGAGTGAAGTGATACCTTGAGGGAAGTTAACCAGGCCATAGCATACAGTGAATGGCAGGGTCCTGGGGAGCATTGTTGAACAGAGACATCTAGATATACGAGTACATAATTCCCTGAAATGGCATGGAGAGATGGTGGTGAAAAAGGGCATACGCTGTGCTAGTTTTCGTTAGCTGTGACACTGTGTACAAGAGTTAGAGCATATTACAAAATGTTTGTTGGACCTAGTTCTAGTTGCCACACTGTTGATACAGTGTGATTAAGTTTGAGAGGGTGCAAAGAGATTCACAAGGATGTTTTCTAGACTGGAGGGCTTGGGATTGCAGAAATTGGGTAAACTGGGACTGTTTCTTTTGAGCTACGGAGGGTGAGCAGAGAAGTTATAGAGGTTCATGAGTGGCATAGATTGGGTAGATAACCCCCCCCCCCCCCAATTTAGGAGAGTCTAAAACCAGAAACTGTCGTTTTAAGAGGAACACACATAAAATGCTGGCGGGATTAATGATTAAAAGATTAGCTTTATTTATTGCATGTACAGGTACATTGAAACATACAATGAAATGTGTTTTGCATCAATATCCCAACACAGTCTGAAATGTTCTGGGGGCAGCTCACAGTGTCACCATGTTCCCAACACCAACATAGCATACCCAAAACTTACTAACCCTAGCTTTAGAATGTGTGAGGAAACGAACATCTGGAGAAAACACGTGGTCATGGGGAGATCTTGCAGCTGGCACTGTAAAACTTTACTCGAACCGCTTCGCTATGAAGCTAACTATCCATCTTATCGTACAGGAGGTTTGTTTAGGATTCTGATAACAGTGGGTTAAAAGTTGTCCTTGAGCCTATGGTATGTGCTATTAAGCTTTCATATTTTCTGCCAAATGGGAGGAGGAGAAGAGAGTATATTTGAAGTGGGCCAAGTCCTTGACTGAGCATCCGTCATGAAGAATGGTCTGAGACCTTTAGTCTCCTTTCCTCTCTGGGAAATCGGAGGGCATATTTGTCACATAGAGGGTAGTTATGTTGGACAAGCTGCTGGAGAAAGTGGTAGATAATGTTTTAAAGACATTTAGGCATGTACATGATTGAGGAGTATATGAGCCAAATGCTGGCAAATGGGGTTAGCTTAACGAGGCATCTTTGTTTACATGGGTGATCTGGGTAGGAAGGCCTGATTAAGGGCCAGTGGTCTGCAATTGTTTATGGCGTGGTAGTGTAGTGGTTAGCACAGCACTTTACGGTGCGGGCGACCTGGGTTCAATTCCAACCGCTGCCTGTAAGAAGTTTGTATGTTCTCCCCATGACCACGTGGGTTTCCTCTGGGTGCTCCAGTTTCCTCCCACAATGCAAAGGCGTACCAGTTGGTAGGTTAATTGGTAACTATAAATTGTCCTGTGACTAGGCGAGGAGTGCTGGGCAGCAAGGCTTGAAGAGTCTGTTCTGCACTGTATCTCAAAAGTAAATAAATAACTAAATAAAATTATTAATCAGTGTCTCTACTTTTGAATTGCAGAATTCAGTTGGTCACTTTTCTCAATTTGTCTTGTTTTTATGTACACTAAAACTTCAATCAGTCTTTTCAGTAAATACCCAATTAGAATTGTACCAGTTGGTCAATGTTTTCTCTTTCTTCCTTGATAAAAAATAATCACTTTCTTTTTGTCTATGTAAAACTTAATCTGAGTGAAATCTACTGCACTGGTCTTTATCATGCACCCAAGTTTTGTCATCTGTAAGTTTAGAAACCATGTTATACATAGAACATAGAACAGTACAGCACAGTACAGGCCCTTCGGCCCACAATGTTGTGCCGACCTTTAAACCCTGCCTCCCATATAACCCCCCCACCTTAAATTCCTCCATATACCTGTCTGGTAGTCTCTTAAACTTCACAAGTGTATCTGCCTCCACCACTGACTCAGGCAGTGCATTCCACGCACCAACCACTCTCTGAATAAAAACCTTCCTCTAATATCCCCCCTGAACTTCCCACCCCTTACCTTAAAGCCATGTCCTCTTGTATTGAGCAGTGGTGCCCTGGGGAAGAGGCGCTGGCTGTCCACTCTATCTATTCGTCTTAGTACATTGGGTGATAGCATAAATATGGGAAATGGGGTGATGCAGCTGAAATGCTTGTTTGCCATGGTAAAGAGGAATGTTTGGGAATAATGGAAGATGTCATGGAAGCAGTGGTATTGAAGGTGTCACTGGTGTCATCCAAGCAGATTTAGGATCTGGAAGATTGGAGTGGAATCCCTACTTCATAGAAGTCTGTGTATTTGCAAAAACACATTCATGGTTATGTTATTGAATTAGTATCTAGAGTCTGGACTACTGATCTATAGAAATGATATCCTATCATGCCATAGGGAATTAAAATTCAAGAATTCTAATTTCTTAACTGACTCTAGAATTTACATGATAGTAGTTTATTTGGTTCATGAATGTCTCGTGGAAGAAAATGTTCTACATTTCACTGTTCTGACTATGTGTGATTCTGGATTCAGCCATGCAGTTGACTGTTAACCTCTCCTCAGTTTACAGGCATATAGGAAAGTACAATAAATGCTGACCTTGCAGCAGTATCCATGTTATGAATACAATTAAGTTAAATACAGAGGCAGGTATTTGAACATGTCAATTAAATTCATGCGTGTCCTGAGCCAGTAGACAATTTATGCAGAAGCAGACTTTGATGTGGAAAGGTAAGGGCTGCCTGAGGTTAACATGAAGATGACTTATCATTGCAGGTCCGAGGCCAAGGGCTCCATTCTCCTGCAGCTGCAGACTGCTTGAGTGAATCTCTCTTCCACCAGAAATATGTGCACACACGCACATACCTAACTGCCTTCTCTTCACCTCCCTTTCACCTCTCTCCTGGTCCTTGTTTGGTTGTTGACAAAATGCAATATTTTATTCAAAACTGGTGCCTTGCCCAGGCACTCTCTTCGGACCTCTATCTCAGGGGCCCCAAGCTTTTTTGCACTGCGGACCGGTTTCATATTGACAATATTCTTGCGGACCGGCTGACCTGGGGGGGGGGGGGGGGCGGGGAGGAGCCAACGGACAAGAGTAGCAGTCAAATACGGTGTTTACCCCGAGAGACTACAATGACCATGAAGCCTTGCGTGGGCACCAGTGCGCATGCATGACTTGCGCATGCATGTACGTGCCGAATTTTTCTACGAGTCATTTTTGGCAATTCTGTTGGGGGGGGGGGGTGTTAATCACGACCAGAATATAGATGGTAAGTGGCTAATACACTCAATTTCGTTTCT
The DNA here is from genome assembly GCF_030028105.1 of Mobula birostris. Classification (NCBI taxonomy): domain Eukaryota; kingdom Metazoa; phylum Chordata; class Chondrichthyes; order Myliobatiformes; family Myliobatidae; genus Mobula; species Mobula birostris. The sequence goes on from NC_092377.1 coordinate 116,242,257, forward strand.
CAAAGGGTTTATCTAACAAATTTAATATTAAACAAACAGCGCATATGTTCCTCGCATGAATATAGTGATAAGTCAATTATCAGGGGAGGACAGGGGAGCCTGAAGTAAGTGTTGAACGAACTTCCAGTAGTAGTGGTAGAGGCAGGTTCCATATTATCACTTAAAGAAAAATTGGATAGGTGTATGGACAGGAAAGGAATGGAGGGTTATGGGCTGAGTGCAGATCGGTGGGACTAGGTGAGAGTAGCGTTCGGCACGGACTAGAAGGGCAGAGATGGCCTGCTTCCGTGCTGTAATTGTTATATGGTTATATAAGTAAGTCAATAGCATCATAACATTTTAAGTAACATTTGGATATTAAACACACAGCACACATTTTTCCCGTATGAACATATAAGATCATTGCAACGCACCAATATCGCTGAATCAGTGGGAGCCCTGGGCTTGTTTCCCTGCAACAAGTCGGTCCCATCGAAGGGTGACAGGAGACAGCGATACTCGAAGGGGGTTCCTTATGTCCAGTCGATTCCGCAATTTGGTTTTCATTGCATTCATTGCAGAGATATGTTGGAAATGGAAGCAACGATTTCAGTGCTTTCCTGGCTATCTCAGGATATTTAGCTTTGGCTTTGACCCAGAATGCCGGCAGAGATGTTATGTCAAACATACTTTTCATCCCGCCGTCATTTGCCAGCTCGAGGAGTTGATATTCTTCCCGCGCTGACATGGATGACTCGCAGGTAATGACCTCGCATGCGTAATGGCTCAACAGTGGGCATGACAGAGAATGAGGAAAGGTGCAGCTGACTCATATCGCCAAATCATATCATTTCCTCACAGCCCGGTAGCGCATGCTTTGCGGCCCGGTGGTTGGGGACCACTGCTCTATCTCACTTGCTGCTTCTGAACTTGTGAAGGATTTGTAAATGTTTTTCGAAGTCAGAGCTCTCACCGGGCTCATATACAAACTTGGCTCGTTAGCAAACTCCGCTACCAGCCATGTGACTCAGCGGTGAGATGACCACCTTTATGTCTAGGGTTGGTATGATTTGGGATTCAACCAAGCAGGGAAGTTGGTATGTTCCAGGGAGGAACATTGATTGTAGTGAGTGTTGTGAATACACTGCTCCATGCAAAGTTATTACTCACCAGAAAATTAACAGATCATACACCAACATAAAATTACAAAAGAACTATATTTACCAAATTTTCAACTTTAACAGACAGTTACAGAAAAAGAAAAGAAAATTTGAAGGGTCCATTCCAGTTAATCTAATCTAAATGTGCACATAAACGGAGTTCATTTCTGGAGTAGTCGGGTGTATTGTTTTATTCACGCAGGACCTCTGAATTTCCCTCAAAGACCATCTTGAACAAACTGGCTCTCTCAGGAGTATTGTCCCTCCCTCCCTCGGAGCTATTTGTCTGCACAAAGCACTCCTTACGATGGGGGTTCTCCTTTGACCGACACTCTGCAGCATCTTTCTTTGTGCCCCACTCTGCAGCTCCTGCCAAAAAGACCCCAAACCAATCTACTGTCCTTCAGAAATTTGCTTCCTTCCAGCACTCTCCAGCGTTCCACGAGGTAGAGGATTACGACATGTATCAAGACAACCTGATTAGCTGACACCACATTCCGAAGTTGGACAACATGGCTCCTTATCTTTAGCCAAAGCTGAAACACTCTTACTAGCAGGGCACACTGCTTTTATAGAAACTGCTAAAATAAAAATACCTCACAGCATAGCAGTAGAAATTTTAGCCAGGGCATTACATATACTTAATATGTATTGATGCTGATAGAATTTGAGTTACTGTCAACCAATGGAATAAGCATTGGTTAATTTATTTGGGGTAATATTACTTTGTGTTATGTGTGCGAGTTGTATGTTGTGCACCTTGGTCTGGAGGAACATTGTTTGGCAGTATACATGTGTATAGTGAAATGACAATAACTTTAATTTGATTTACTGTCATATCGGCTTTTGAAGTTTTGTTCTCTGTGAACGTTCATGTAGATTGAAAAGTCTGTTGTCCTGACTAAAATTGAAAATAATATAGTATGTTAAAGTTTGTGATTTATCTTTCTATTCTATACATTTCAAAAGGGAATTATAGCAATAACTGTTGAGAGTTAGTATACTCACTATAGGAAGGACGTGGAAACATTGGAAAGGGTGCAGATGAGATTTACCAGGATGCTGCCTGGTTTAGAGAGTATGCATTATGATGAGAGATTAAGGGAGCTAGGGCTTTACTCTTTGGAGAGAAGGAGGATGAGAGGAGACATGATAGAGGTATACAAGATATTAAGAGGAATAGATAGAGTGGACAGCCAGTGCCTCTTCCCCAGGGCACCACTGCTCAATACAAGAGGACATGGCTTTAAGGTAAGGGGTGGGAAATTCAAGGGGGATATTAGAGGAAGGGTTTTTACTCAGAGAGTGGTTGATGCGTGGAATGCACTGTCTGAGTCAGTGGTGGAGGCAGATACACTAGTGAAATTTAAGAGACTACTAGACAGGTATATGGAGGAATTTAAGGTTGGGGGGTTGTATGGGAGTTAGGGTTTAAGGGTTGGCACAACATTGTGGGCCGAAGGGCCTGTACTGTGCTGTACTATTCTATGTTCTGTGTTTAATTCCAAGTGAGGGTTTGAAGGAAGTCAGTGGTACAGTGTTGCACTTTTGTATGTGCTTCTATCAATATTATCATGAACGTAAACAGTTACCTAACCACATCCTCATTACTCAGCAGAGTACTTCACCTTTGAATGGTTGTATTTCAAACAGTGAAGCCCAGTTAACACTTTAACAGTAAGTTAGATGACTGACTAGAAAATATATCCGGTATTTGAAGGAAGGATATTTGCCATGGTGCAGTCTTGTATTCATTTGAAGAAGTGGGCATATTGAAATAAAGTGAACTTGTGTTACCGTGCTCGAATGATGGCTTCTCTTTCATACACTGCAGAGGGTGATTCCTGACTATTGTTATTGCGCATGGAGTCGTTTTTAAGATTAGCTTTAGTTTTATTTGTCGTATGTGGATTGAAACATACAGTGAAAAGGTCTGAGTCAACAACCAGCACAGTCAGGATTGTGCTTAGGGGTAGATCACAGACACTGTCATGCTTCCGGCACCAACTAAGCACGCACACAATTTTCTGATCCTAACCCATACATCTTTTGAATATGGGAGGAAACTGGAGCACCTGGAGGAACCCAACTCAGTTATGGGGAGAGTGAACAAAACTTTTTAGAAGTGGAGATGATTCTATACAATAGTTGTTTTTTGAGTGATTATTCCTCCTTCAATTAAAAGGAGTGGACCATATGGACCCTTGAGTCAACCACTCAAAGACGTTGCATCTGAATTTTAGCATAACTCCATTTTCCTGTCCAATCCCTGGTCTCTCGGTTCTCTTGTTGCACCAGAATCATGTTTTTGATATATTCATGATTTGACCAACTTAATTTTCTTAAGAAAATTTCATGGCTGTGGCAATTCTTAAATCTACTTAAATGAAACTGTTTCCTTAATCACATCTCATTATTAAGACACATGTTAACAAAGTATACCTGGTTAAAAATGCTAGCCAACTCTTTGATCCTATAGTAACAGAGTTTTTGTATACTGAAACAGACCCTAGGACCCAGCTCCTCCATGCCTTTCTATATTAATCCTGTTTGCCTGCTTTAAACCCTTATCTCTCTATTCCTTTCTTATCCAAGTATCTGTCTAAATGCTGTAATTATATCTCATCAATCATCAAAAATCACCCTAAATATATTATCCAAGTACATTGATGTCACCATATACCCTGAGATTGCTTTTCTTGTGGGCATACAATTGAATCATGAAGAACTTCACACAAAGATGGACAAGCAACCAAAATGCAAAGGACAACAAATTGCGCAAATACAAAAAGAAACAACAAAATAATTATAAATAAATAATTAAGAAATATTGAGGACATGAGGTGCAGAGCTCTTGAAAGTGAGTCCATAGGTTGTGAAATTAGTTCAGTATTGAGGTTGCTTCAGGAGTCTGATAGTTGTTAGACTATTAACGAATAATTTAGTAGTGCACTTGTATTCCACTGTATTGTCAGCCTAGACTGTGTACTCAAACTGCTAGCAGACTTTGATTCCAAATCTTTCTTACTGATGAATGAAGTTTAATATCACGCGAAATTTGTTGTTTTGTGGCAGCAGTACAGTGCAATACATAAAGACAAACTATAAATTATAATGTTATACATAATTAAATAAATAGAGAACAAAAATAGTGAGGAAGTGTTCATGGGTTCATTGTCTGTTGAGAAATCTGATGGTGGAAAGGAAGAAGCTGTTCCTAAAATATTGAGTGTGTGTCTTCAGTCTTCCAGTCTTCTGTACCTCCTCCCTGATGGTAGCAATGAGAAGAGGGCATGTCCTGGGTGATGGGGATCCTTAGAGATGGATACTGCCTTTTTGAGGCATTGCCTGTTGAAGATGTCTTTGATACTTTGGAGGTTAATGCCCGTGAGGAAGCTGACTGAGTTTGCATTCCTCTGCAGCTTTTTCCGATCCTTTGCAGTGGCCCCTCCATACCAGACAGTGATGTAACTAGTTAGATGATGGCCCAGATTAGTCTATTTCTGGCTAATTTTGACTTCCAATAAATCCCATTCTGATTGACCTCCCTGTTGCACAATGTGGTTCCATTCTCCCTAACCTTTCGTCTTGATAAACTGAAATTCAATTTCTGGTGCCCGTGATTAATTAAGTTCATTGTGCCAGTTGAGGTGATATCTACATTTTGATGTAGATTAATTCCTTGGCTGTTTGGTTTTAGAATTAATAAAATAATTAGGCCACAGCCTGTTTACGGTCACATGAGGAAACCTACAGATGCTGGAATTTCAAGCAACACACTTAAAAGTTGCTGGTGAATGCAGGAGGTCAGGCAGCATATCTAGGAAGAGGTACAGTCGATGTTTCGGGCCGAGACCCTTCGCGGTCCGAAACGTCAACTGTACCTCTTCCTAGAGATGCTGCCTGACCTGCTGCGTTCACCAGCAACTTTTAAGTGTGTCGCTGTTTACGGTCAGTACTGTTTGAAATCAAAATCCAAAATTGCTGAGGGATGGTAAATGGAGCACTTGGTATTAGAAAGATGTACTTAAGTGTTTTGATGTATGTTGACTTTCTTTTAAACAAGGGAGGTACAGCAGTTGGTTTCATCGAAGCAAATTCTTTCAGTAATTCATGAAAGGCGACTTAAAATTGTAATTATTGTACCAGAATTCTCTGGATAAATTATACTGTGGTATATCTTGGTACAAGTTCAAGGGATGTATGATGCAACCACCTGGGATATAGCAAAGTTTCCAGTAACATGTGTTTCAACATTCCTTGTGTAAAATATTCATTACTGTAGATTTACCTCTCATTGAAATACATGATAAAATTCAGTTCACTGAATTGATTCTGTTGTAATTTTCACACAGGTAAGATTAATGCCAAATTGCAATAATTCTTAAGGAGAGGAATAGGTGGTTGATTCTTACCTGAAACCGAGCGCAACTTGTGATTACTCATTTACAGAAATGAAAGTGGATACAGGACCGCTAGAAAATGAGGTAGGAGAAATAGTAACAGGGACAGGGAGATGGCTGATGAACTAAATGAGTATTTTGTGTCAGTTTTCACTGTGGAAGACACTAGCGGTATGCCTGATGTTGCAGTGTGTGAAGGAAGAGTAATGGGTGCAGTTACTGTTACAAGAGAGAAGGTGCTCAAAAAGCTGAAAGACCTAAAGGTGTATAAGTCACCCGGACCAGAAGAACTGCACCCTAGGGTTCTGAAAGATGTAGAGGTAGAGATTGGTGTGGCATTAGAAATGATCTTTCAAAAATCATTGAATTCTGGCATGCTGCCGGAGGACTGGAAAATTGCAAATATTACTCCACTCTTTAAGAAAGGAGGAAGGCAGCAGAAGAGAAATTATAGACCAGTTCGGCTGACCTCAGTGGTTGGGAAGGTGTTGGGAGTCCGTTGTTAAGGATGAGGTGATGAACTACTTGGTGACACAGGACAAGATAGTAAAAGTCATTATGGTTTCCTTCAGGGAAAATCCTGCCTGATGAACCTGTTGGACTTCTTTGAGGAGATTACAAGTAGGATAGATAAAGGGGATGCAGTGGATGTTGTATATTTGGACTTTCAGAAGACCTTTGACAAGGTGCCGCACCAAGTTAAGAGCCCATGGTTTTACAGTAAAGTTACCAACATGGTTAGAGCATTGGCAGATTGGTAGGAGGCAGCAAGTGGGAATAAAAGGATCCTTTTTCTTTTTCTTTCTTTCTTTCTTTTTCAATCTTTTTATTAGTTTCATAATAATAAACATAATTATCAAGATTTACCCAATGTGGACTTGAAATTACATCCAAGTCCCGTAACTAAAATTTTAAATATCGAATGTTAATTGCCCAATAGTAAAATCTAAAATTCAAGAGTGCTAACCCCTCCTCTTTTTTAGATTTCTGTAAATGTCTTTTATCTAACCTAGGGTTTTTGTTCTGCCATATATATGAAATTTTTGAATCAACATTATCAAAAAAGGATTTTGGAATAAAAATTGGTACCGTTTGAGATACATATAAAAATTTAGACAAAATAACCATCTTGATAGCATTGATCCGACCCATCAGTGACAAAGATATTGGTGACCATTTAGTAAACAAAAGTTTAATTTGATCAATTAAAGGTAAAAAAAATTAGCCTTAAATAAATCTTAATGCTTTTTCGTGATTTTAACCCCTAAATATGTGTAGCTCCCCTGGCCAGCCTCAGGGTCGCTCGGCTCGCTGTCGTCTAGGGAAACAGCCCTCAGCCCCAGCAAACTGGTAATTAGTTTGTATGGATGCTGTGTGATGTACCCCACCCCACCCAAATAACAGACAATACACCAGATACGATTAAATGATTTACAGTTTATAGATATTACTGGAACTAACAGAGAATAAAATATAAAAGGAAAATGAAAGGCGCCACACTCATCAAAGTTCAAAATCTTCGTGCACAAACAGTTGGAGCTCAGGACCCTTCTTCTTCACCCTGCAACCCCTCGGACCACCTCGACCGGCCGCCTGGGACCAATAACAGTGGTCGCCCAGATGCTCCACACGAGTCTGTCTCCATCTCCTCTCCTCACCGAACCTCGTTAGCGGACTCACAGCACCTGGTCCATCCTCTGTCTCTCTCTCTCTCTCCCGCCTTCTGCCCCAAAACCCCGCGCATACAATATCTTACAGATACACCAAAAACAACAACTATCGCAATTGGTTCATAACATCTTCTTATCAGTAACGTGATTCAAACAAACTGCTAGCGGGAAGGACTTTCTCAGCAGTTAACATAATAAAGAAGCCCTTTCAATTACAACATAACAAAGAAGCCATTTTAATTAGACTACGCAGTAACATTAAAAAAAAAGAAACTCCCTACACTCTCCCCCCACCAAATAAAGTCATGTCCTCATGACTTCTGAATAACTCGACAACCAGTCCTACAGACACAGAAACCCATCCAGATACACACAGTGACATTGCTCCCCAAACAGTGGACCTTCCGCCCGTCCACGGGCGCTACATAGGCCAACCTATCTGAGAGCTTCCTAATCCTCTGAGACTTCTGTACCCCCTCCCCTAAACCCTAAAGGCTCGGACACTACTACGGATACCTTGGGCCTGCTTGCCGACTCCTCTCTCACTCAGGCCACCATTACAACTCGGAGCCCCCTGTCCCGTGTCCAGGGCCCTGCTTCTTTTCCTTCCTGATTCTATACAATAGTTGTTTTTTGAGTGATTATTCCTCCTTCAATTAAAAGGAGTGGACCATATGGACCCTTGAGTCAACCACTCAAAGACGTTGCATCTGAATTTTAGCATAACTCCATTTTCCTGTCCAATCCCTGGTCTCTCGGTTCTCTTGTTGCACCAGAATCATGTTTTTGATATATTCATGATTTGACCAACTTAATTTTCTTAAGAAAATTTCATGGCTGTGGCAATTCTTAAATCTACTTAAATGAAACTGTTTCCTTAATCACATCTCATTATTAAGACACATGTTAACAAAGTATACCTGGTTAAAAATGCTAGCCAACTCTTTGATCCTATAGTAACAGAGTTTTTGTATACTGAAACAGACCCTAGGACCCAGCTCCTCCATGCCTTTCTATATTAATCCTGTTTGCCTGCTTTAAACCCTTATCTCTCTATTCCTTTCTTATCCAAGTATCTGTCTAAATGCTGTAATTATATCTCATCAATCATCAAAAATCACCCTAAATATATTATCCAAGTACATTGATGTCACCATATACCCTGAGATTGCTTTTCTTGTGGGCATACAATTGAATCATGAAGAACTTCACACAAAGATGGACAAGCAACCAAAATGCAAAGGACAACAAATTGCGCAAATACAAAAAGAAACAACAAAATAATTATAAATAAATAATTAAGAAATATTGAGGACATGAGGTGCAGAGCTCTTGAAAGTGAGTCCATAGGTTGTGAAATTAGTTCAGTATTGAGGTTGCTTCAGGAGTCTGATAGTTGTTAGACTATTAACGAATAATTTAGTAGTGCACTTGTATTCCACTGTATTGTCAGCCTAGACTGTGTACTCAAACTGCTAGCAGACTTTGATTCCAAATCTTTCTTACTGATGAATGAAGTTTAATATCACGCGAAATTTGTTGTTTTGTGGCAGCAGTACAGTGCAATACATAAAGACAAACTATAAATTATAATGTTATACATAATTAAATAAATAGAGAACAAAAATAGTGAGGAAGTGTTCATGGGTTCATTGTCTGTTGAGAAATCTGATGGTGGAAAGGAAGAAGCTGTTCCTAAAATATTGAGTGTGTGTCTTCAGTCTTCCAGTCTTCTGTACCTCCTCCCTGATGGTAGCAATGAGAAGAGGGCATGTCCTGGGTGATGGGGATCCTTAGAGATGGATACTGCCTTTTTGAGGCATTGCCTGTTGAAGATGTCTTTGATACTTTGGAGGTTAATGCCCGTGAGGAAGCTGACTGAGTTTGCATTCCTCTGCAGCTTTTTCCGATCCTTTGCAGTGGCCCCTCCATACCAGACAGTGATGTAACTAGTTAGATGATGGCCCAGATTAGTCTATTTCTGGCTAATTTTGACTTCCAATAAATCCCATTCTGATTGACCTCCCTGTTGCACAATGTGGTTCCATTCTCCCTAACCTTTCGTCTTGATAAACTGAAATTCAATTTCTGGTGCCCGTGATTAATTAAGTTCATTGTGCCAGTTGAGGTGATATCTACATTTTGATGTAGATTAATTCCTTGGCTGTTTGGTTTTAGAATTAATAAAATAATTAGGCCACAGCCTGTTTACGGTCACATGAGGAAACCTACAGATGCTGGAATTTCAAGCAACACACTTAAAAGTTGCTGGTGAATGCAGGAGGTCAGGCAGCATATCTAGGAAGAGGTACAGTCGATGTTTCGGGCCGAGACCCTTCGCGGTCCGAAACGTCAACTGTACCTCTTCCTAGAGATGCTGCCTGACCTGCTGCGTTCACCAGCAACTTTTAAGTGTGTCGCTGTTTACGGTCAGTACTGTTTGAAATCAAAATCCAAAATTGCTGAGGGATGGTAAATGGAGCACTTGGTATTAGAAAGATGTACTTAAGTGTTTTGATGTATGTTGACTTTCTTTTAAACAAGGGAGGTACAGCAGTTGGTTTCATCGAAGCAAATTCTTTCAGTAATTCATGAAAGGCGACTTAAAATTGTAATTATTGTACCAGAATTCTCTGGATAAATTATACTGTGGTATATCTTGGTACAAGTTCAAGGGATGTATGATGCAACCACCTGGGATATAGCAAAGTTTCCAGTAACATGTGTTTCAACATTCCTTGTGTAAAATATTCATTACTGTAGATTTACCTCTCATTGAAATACATGATAAAATTCAGTTCACTGAATTGATTCTGTTGTAATTTTCACACAGGTAAGATTAATGCCAAATTGCAATAATTCTTAAGGAGAGGAATAGGTGGTTGATTCTTACCTGAAACCGAGCGCAACTTGTGATTACTCATTTACAGAAATGAAAGTGGATACAGGACCGCTAGAAAATGAGGTAGGAGAAATAGTAACAGGGACAGGGAGATGGCTGATGAACTAAATGAGTATTTTGTGTCAGTCTTCACTGTGGAAGACACTAGCGGTATGCCTGATGTTGCAGTGTGTGAAGGAAGAGTAATGGGTGCAGTTACTGTTACAAGAGAGAAGGTGCTCAAAAAGCTGAAAGACCTAAAGGTGTATAAGTCACCCGGACCAGAAGAACTGCACCCTAGGGTTCTGAAAGATGTAGAGGTAGAGATTGGTGTGGCATTAGAAATGATCTTTCAAAAATCATTGAATTCTGGCATGCTGCCGGAGGACTGGAAAATTGCAAATATTACTCCACTCTTTAAGAAAGGAGGAAGGCAGCAGAAGAGAAATTATAGACCAGTTCGGCTGACCTCAGTGGTTGGGAAGGTGTTGGGAGTCCGTTGTTAAGGATGAGGTGATGAACTACTTGGTGACACAGGACAAGATAGTAAAAGTCATTATGGTTTCCTTCAGGGAAAATCCTGCCTGATGAACCTGTTGGACTTCTTTGAGGAGATTACAAGTAGGATAGATAAAGGGGATGCAGTGGATGTTGTATATTTGGACTTTCAGAAGACCTTTGACAAGGTGCCGCACCAAGTTAAGAGCCCATGGTTTTACAGTAAAGTTACCAACATGGTTAGAGCATTGGCAGATTGGTAGGAGGCAGCAAGTGGGAATAAAAGGATCCTTTTTCTTTTTCTTTCTTTCTTTCTTTTTCAATCTTTTTATTAGTTTCATAATAATAAACATAATTATCAAGATTTACCCAATGTGGACTTGAAATTACATCCAAGTCCCGTAACTAAAATTTTAAATATCGAATGTTAATTGCCCAATAGTAAAATCTAAAATTCAAGAGTGCTAACCCCTCCTCTTTTTTAGATTTCTGTAAATGTCTTTTATCTAACCTAGGGTTTTTGTTCTGCCATATATATGAAATTTTTGAATCAACATTATCAAAAAAGGATTTTGGAATAAAAATTGGTACCGTTTGAGATACATATAAAAATTTAGACAAAATAACCATCTTGATAGCATTGATCCGACCCATCAGTGACAAAGATATTGGTGACCATTTAGTAAACAAAAGTTTAATTTGATCAATTAAAGGTAAAAAAAATTAGCCTTAAATAAATCTTAATGCTTTTTCGTGATTTTAACCCCTAAATATGTGTAGCTCCCCTGGCCAGCCTCAGGGTCGCTCGGCTCGCTGTCGTCTAGGGAAACAGCCCTCAGCCCCAGCAAACTGGTAATTAGTTTGTATGGATGCTGTGTGATGTACCCCACCCCACCCAAATAACAGACAATACACCAGATACGATTAAATGATTTACAGTTTATAGATATTACTGGAACTAACAGAGAATAAAATATAAAAGGAAAATGAAAGGCGCCACACTCATCAAAGTTCAAAATCTTCGTGCACAAACAGTTGGAGCTCAGGACCCTTCTTCTTCACCCTGCAACCCCTCGGACCACCTCGACCGGCCGCCTGGGACCAATAACAGTGGTCGCCCAGATGCTCCACACGAGTCTGTCTCCATCTCCTCTCCTCACCGAACCTCGTTAGCGGACTCACAGCACCTGGTCCATCCTCTGTCTCTCTCTCTCTCTCCCGCCTTCTGCCCCAAAACCCCGCGCATACAATATCTTACAGATACACCAAAAACAACAACTATCGCAATTGGTTCATAACATCTTCTTATCAGTAACGTGATTCAAACAAACTGCTAGCGGGAAGGACTTTCTCAGCAGTTAACATAATAAAGAAGCCCTTTCAATTACAACATAACAAAGAAGCCATTTTAATTAGACTACGCAGTAACATTAAAAAAAAAGAAACTCCCTACACTCTCCCCCCACCAAATAAAGTCATGTCCTCATGACTTCTGAATAACTCGACAACCAGTCCTACAGACACAGAAACCCATCCAGATACACACAGTGACATTGCTCCCCAAACAGTGGACCTTCCGCCCGTCCACGGGCGCTACATAGGCCAACCTATCTGAGAGCTTCCTAATCCTCTGAGACTTCTGTACCCCCTCCCCTAAACCCTAAAGGCTCGGACACTACTACGGATACCTTGGGCCTGCTTGCCGACTCCTCTCTCACTCAGGCCACCATTACAACTCGGAGCCCCCTGTCCCGTGTCCAGGGCTCTGCTTCTTTTCCTTCCTGGTCCTGCCGTAACTCAGACTGCCCGCAGCTAGTCCTCCCCACTACACCTGACTCAGTGGGAGAAGGGCTAAAGGTCTCTTCCTCAATCACAGGGAGGTTAGCGAAAGGCAGCATGTACCACATGCCCAGCACGTCATCCTTCGAATCCGTATTCTTCCTCATTCCCTCGATCGGTAGCTGCTGTTTGAGTTTCTCCACACTGAAACACTTAGCCTGGAGTTGAGACGTCAGCTTCTTCAGGGATTCCTTCAACTCTCGCCACAGCCTCAGCAGTTCTGACTCATGGTTCTTGGCCATCTCAATCTGGGATGCAATTACCCCACCAACTTCTTCCGTCCTGACCTGAAAGGCAGCAGTTAAAGGATGTTCAGCCTCCAGTTTTTCCTTCCTGATGTTGTCTTCCAGGGCAACTTTCAGTTTTTACACTTCATTTAAACTGTCGATAGTCATCTTCAGGTTCCTTTCAAGCGTCCGCCTCCCTTTTCCGCGATCTGTCCTCCATTTCGTCACCTTCTCGGGAGTGTAGTCAAACTCCCCTCCTTAGTCAGAACACTTCCTTGATCTTCCCCAACTTGTAAATCTTCCAATCTTTTCTGAATCAACGTCTTGAGTTTCTGCTGATCCCTTCGAAGGTGGGTCATTGTTTCTTCTCGCTGGATTAATTCATCAGTACATGACCGCAGTGTCGGCTCGGAATTCTGTTGCTCCCTCTCCACGTTGACGAGCGTGAATTCCAAGTCTGCAATGGTCATCCCACAAGTGAGGCACTCAGTCTCCGGCCAGCATTTCTGAGCACTCAGTTCAGCGGTGCAAATCCCCTCTCTGCCCTGTGTCTCATTCAGATTGACGACCTGGGTTTCCATCCCCAGGTCCACCACTGTCTGTTCCAACACCAGGAAGTTCAACTGGTATGTCGGGTCAATTTTCTCACATTGCACCAAACTCCTCCGGCCAAAAACTCCTCCACATTCGACACTTCGCTTCTGTGGCCCGGGCTCAGCCACTCACCTCGCCTCATAGCCCCCCAGGCGAATCCAAGCTCTAGGCGGTCATCCACATACGCCGAAACTCCACACACCTTCACATCCCCCATGGTCTTCCTCATGCCCCGCGGGAAGGATGCAGGGGCTCCGGATATGCCCTTGGGCATCTTTTCGGATCGGAAGAATCTTAGGGAACTAATAACGGCCATCTTTGGCTCGACAGCCACACTCCTCGGGATCTGGCAACATCCACTCCTCAGATCCAGCACATTAAACCACGTCGCATAATCCACACACATGCTGCCTACATCTTCCGTGGTGCCAGGGTCCAGCTGCCGCGACCTCTCTCTCACTGGGGTGTCTTCAGCAGTCAACTCCCCTCCCTCATGGTAGTTTGGAGCGTCTACTAAGAGGGGCTCACCCTCAGCTACTTTCCCCAGGCCGTACCACCGCGGGTCTCGTTTAAATTCGGTACCGGCTCAAGGCTGCCACACACGTCCTCAGAAGCAACTTGACACGCTGGGTGCCCAGACAATGCCCCCATAAACTCCAGGATCACTAACCAATCATCGTCTTCTGGATAACTACTGGCACTGGTACCCAAAATCTCCGGTGCCCTTGCGATTGTCAAGGGTAAATGCTTCAGACACTGGTTGTAAAACGAACTGCGCAACAACTTGACCTGTGCCCCGGGGTCAAGGATGGCTTTAGCATCGCTTCCCTCTATCCGTAACGATACCCTGGGGCGTGGTCCCTCTAAACCTTCAGGAATAGGGTTTTCTCCTTTCGGAAGTTCATTGGTACATTGCTGGGAACGTGCTTCCCCAGAGACCCAAGCCATTCCCCCACTGGGCCTCCACGAAGTTTCCCGACACCTCTCTGATCAACTGAACAACTGAAGGAGGGGCTGATCCCCTGAAATGATCTCCCTGGCACTGCAAGAAACTTAGCCACCCTCCTAGCCAGGGAAGACACACTGAAAACTATCCATTCTATTTCTAATAACTGACAGCTGTCACTACGGTGTAAGTGAATCTGACAGCTCTAACACCGTCACCAGCCCACTTACTTAAACTTTCAACCAATCCCTGTTGCTCTCCCTCAACCGAGCACTGCCACTCATCTAACAACTGAGAGATCCACTCCGCCCACGTCTCGCACGCCTCCGCTCCTCTTGGGGTGGACACTATCCCAAACGCCAGGCGGAGCCTGCCAGAGCTAGAACATTTATTCGCAGACACTACATCCAAATCAGACCACTCTTTCCTCTATCTCCCAGCAGCATTGTCAGCCCCGAGTTCCACCTCCAACTCGTCAATGCTAGTCTGAACTCGAACAAAGACCTCACCCACCACGCATGCAGCAATAACCAGCAAATAACCCACAGAGACACACATTGCTGATTTAAACAGGGCCACCACTCAGCATACCGGTAGATCCAATCCCGGACAAAAGCTCACACAATGTAGCTCCCCTGGCCAGCCTCAGGGTCGCTTGGCTCGCTGTCGTCTAGGGAAACAGCCCTCGGCCCCGGCAAACTGGGTAATTAGTTTGTGTGGATGCTGTGTGAGGTACCCCACCTCGCCCAAATAACACAATACACCAGATGCGATTAAATGATTTACAGTTTATAGATATTACTGGAACTATATAATTAACAGAGAATAAAATATAAAAGGAAAATAAAAGGCGCCACACTCATCAAAGTTCAATCTTTTCGTGCACAAACAGTTGGAGCTCAGGACCTTTCTTCTTCACCCTGCGACCCCCTTGGACCACCTCGACCGGCCACCTGGGACCAACAACGGTGGTCGACCAGATGCTCCACACGAGTCCGTCCCTGTCTTCTCTCCTCGCCGAACGCCCTGCTCAGGGTCCGACCCCGTTAGCGGACTCACAGCACCTGGTCCACCCTCTGTCTCTCTCTCCCGCCTTCTGCCCCAAAACCCCGCGCATTCAATATCTTACAGATACACCAAAAACATAACAACTATCGCAATTGGTTCATAACATGATTCAAACAAACTGCTAGCGGGAAGGACTTTCTCAGCAGTTAACATAACAAAGAAGCCATTTTAATTAGACTACGCAGTGACATTAAAAAAAAAAGAAACCCCTTACATATGTAAAAGAGTCAGTAACCAATTTAAATGGTAGACATCCATAAATAGGAACCTGCTTATTTTGGGGAAATAGTTCACTCTTATTAAGGTTCAATTTATAACTAGAAAAGTTACTAAATTGAGCCAACAAAGGTAAAAGCAAAAATGTTAGGCAAGTCTCAGATGGCAATTGCTAAAGGTTCAAGGGCGATATCAAATAATAATAGAATAAGAGGGCATCCTTGCCAAGTACCTCGAGATAGACGAAAAAAGGGAGATCTTTGATTATTAGTACAAACCGAAGCTACAGGGGTATGATATAACAATTTAATCCAAGGTATAAATATCGGACTAAAATTAAATTTCTGGAACACACTAAATAAATATGGCCATTCAACTCTATTGAAAGCTTTCTCAGCATCTAATGAAATAATACATTCCGGAGTGTTAAGTGAAGGAGTATAAACAATATTCATTAACTTCCTGATATTAAAAGATGAATAACAGTTTTTAATAAATCCTGTTTGGTCCTCAGAGATAATTTGAGGTAATATCTTCTCTAACCTAGTTGCTAAAACTTTTGAAAAAATTTTTGAATCTACGTTCAAGAGAGGTATCGGTCTATATGATGCACAATCAGTAGGATCTTTATTCTTTTTAAGAATTGAAGAAATAGAAGCTTCATAAAACGATTGTGGTAATTTACCTAATCTGATTGCTTCTTTGAATATTCTAGACAACCAAGGAGAGAGAATAGAGGAAAAAGACTTAAAAATTCCACTGTAAAACCATCAGGACCAAGTGCTTTACCGGAATTCATTGAGGATATTACAGCTGTTACTACTTCCTCTGTAATAGGAGTTTCTAATGTTAAACAATTGTCGGGTGATAATTTCAGAAAATACAATTTTATTAGAAACTTATGCATGATGTTAAAATCATGAGGAAAGTCAGAATGGTATAAAGAGGTATAAAATTCTTGAAAAGTTTTGTTTATCTCGTCATGATCAGTTGTCAAAGTATCATTATGTTTATGGATCTTAATAATTTGACGTTTAACCGAAGTGGTTTTCAATTCATTAGCTAATAATTTACCTGATTTATCACTATGAATACAAAAGTCACTTCTAGTTTTTATTAATTGATTTTCGATCGAGAATGTTAATAATAAACTATGTTCCATTTGGAGTTGAACTCTCTGTTTATAAGCTCCTTGCTAGGAGCAATAGAATATTTTTCATCAATTTCTTTAATTTTATCAACCAACAAAAATATTTCATTTTTAATACGTTGTTTCAAACCAACAGAATAGGAAATAACCTGTCCGCGGATATAAGCTTTAAAAGCGTCCCATACTGTTCCGTTGGAAATTTCTTTCGTAATATTAGTTGAAAAGAAGAAATCAATCTGTTCCTTCATAAACTTAACAAAGTCCAAGGCTTGAAGCAAATTAGAATTAAATTACCATTGTCTATTAGTAGAAGAAGTATCCATTAACTTTACAGAAAGTTTCACTGGAGCATGATCCGAAATGGCGATAATGTCATAATTGCAATCAATTACAGATGGAATTAAACGAGAGTCAATAAAAAAGTAATCAATTCTTTCTTTTTCAATCTTTTTATTAATTTCAAAATATAGAAACAAAACATAGCAATA